>NW_013665821.1:126079-133176 GCF_000517525.1 Limulus polyphemus | reverse complement strand
CATTATGTATATATATCTTAAAAATCAAATACTTCTAATTTACCATCTTATAATATATATATATATATATATATTTTTACGTATCTACTTATTTGTTACTTTCCGGTAGAAATTCTTTCCGAAGAACTTCAGCGATACAAGTCCCATCTTGATTAAAACTAGTTTATTCTTTCTTGATACAACTTTTAGTAATACACAGAATTTTCACAGTCACTTTAAACTTAACTACTTCTATAAACACACGCTATAATTCACAGCGATTCACACACTTTGTTTATGGTGCCTACTGTTCGCTTGACTCAATTATCTACATCTCCAATCTATCTCTATCTGCCTATATTGCTGGCTTTCTTTGCCAGGCTTACGTACTAAAAAAAGAGGGCATCTAGCAAACACTCGGACATTCGCAGGGTTCCCTGATAATTCTAGAAACTCCAGCATGCATGCTCCCAGCATCACGTGACTTCCGCTGTCGTAACATATATATATATATATATACATATACGTACAATATTAGACTATTCTAGTTTCTCTCTCCTTCATTAATTTCTTCAATTTCATACCTCTTACTTATTGTCTTTCCTATACGTCTCAAGTTTTCATGGTTTCACAATTCATACTAACTTTACACAACCAGTTACTTCTGCCCTTTTACTTTATTTAATGAAAGGGCACATTTTTAAAGCACTGAAAGAATATTTGAATGATTAGAATAGAAGACAGAAGTGATGAAAATAGAAACAAAAGGAAATGTGGTTCATAGAACAATTAAAGAAAGACCTAGAAAAGCCAGAGAATGGAAGGAAAATTGAAAGTTATTACAAATAGAGGTAAAGGTTCTCAAGATGTTGATAACAAAAATAGGAAAAAATAATTCATACTACAATACAAGAAAATAGAGAAGAAAGGACAGATACAGTAACAACACTAGATGGAACCCTAAAGGTGCTGCCATACAATATACATATGTTCAAATGACAAAAAAAAATAAAGATATAGACAAAGAAATTTCAATAGGATTGAAGATATAAGGCATGGAGAGAATTATACAAAAGACCTATGATTTTTAAATATATGATAAAGTTCCAAAAATTTTTTAGGTAAAGAGGATCAGAATTTTTTGAAAATTAACTTAACAGAAAATAATTCGCAAGAAAATGAAATACAATTACTAGCAAAAGCATTAACATCCATAAATAAATTTAATAAAATACAACTGGCTGAAGATATGTATGAAGTTTCTAGTAAAAGGTAAATCAGATTTTGATCATGTTCAAGAAATAAGCCCAGAATTACAGTTAGTTTGTCAAATAATTATATTATATTCAATCACTAAAAAACAAGGGAAGGATAATTTAACTTTAAAGGAACAGAAATTGTTCAAGAAACTTAAAACTCCTAATTTGATCTTTCAAAAAGCAGATAAAGATCAAATTTGGATAGTTATGACCCAAAAATTTTATAATAAGATGATTTATGAACATTTTAGGTTTACCAAAAAAGGGAAGTTTAAATAAACTGAAATGCATACATTTCATAAAAGAAGAATTAAAGAATTTTGTTGATGAATTGAAGGTGATACTAACCAGAAAAAATTTTAAGTAATTCAGAAATTGGGTACTTTTATGTGCTTTCTCAGATCCATAAAAAAAAAGAGAAATTAATAAATTATTGTTTGAAACAAGAAGTGAATATATTAATATTGGAAAACCTCCAAATATTTCGAGAGGACCAATTGCAAGAGGTAATCAAAAAATTACTGAAAATTTAAGTGACCTTTTGGACATACTGTTAAAACCTTTTTTTTTTATCTCATATTCTGAATCTTACTAAGTGTGATTTTGAATTTCATCAAATCACAACTCTGTCTGTTCCCTGGTCTCATGTTTCTGTTAGCTAGTGTGGGTTTTCTTGGGATCAGTATCAGTAATTGTAGTGGCTTGTTCTGCTGCTGACGTAAAACATTCTCTCTTCTGCAGTTCTTTCTGTGCCAAGAACCATTCAAAAGACTCCACATATCAGTTTGGGTCATTTTCTGTTAACTTTGGGGATATGTACAACTTGTAAAGATGGAAGTTCTATTGCTTAAAAATCTGGAGCACACTTCTTTGGCTTATTCCTGTTTTTTGTACAATTTGATGAGTTGCCATTTTTGGGCTTGCTAAGAAATGACCTGACAACTATGTCAAAAACATCCTCATTCAGTGGTGAAGCTCTTTCACTACATTTACAATTGGACACAGAACTAATTTCATAAAATTTAACAAATAAATGACTAACACTTATTAAATTGGGTAATAACCTACTACTGACTCAATCCAGTACCTCCATATATTCATGCAAATTTAATGACATCCAAACTAATTACTGTAACTAAAAGAAACGGTGAGTGAAATAATAATATGACTTAGAAAAATCATAGTTAAATACAGGATTTAGAAATGTTATGGTGGTGTGCAACATAGTGACACTCTTTATTATATTTAACAAGTCAGAATACCTCTAATGTCATGTTGTCAACATAATTGCCAGTGTACTCCGATCCATCATGTAGAACTGCACCATAAGGACCAACAGATCCTGCCACCAAGGGTTTTGTTTTCCCTTTAAAAATAAATGGTAAACTTTATTTATTTATTTTTATGGAATGTCAACATTCTTAACATTTTCATCACAACTAATTACCCATAGAAAATAGTTTAGAAACAAATTACCACAAAAGGTAGATGTCAAATTCAAATATTTTAATGTGACACATTATAAAATGAACACTAAGCAGGGTCAACTGCAGTTGTATACTGTGATAAAGAAAATGCAATCAATTTATAATTTGTATTTATTATTGAACAGCATTTTTAGGCTTTGTATTTATTTTGCCATATTATTTTAGTAAGTTTGATATTCAAAATCAATTCAAAAGCTAATATACATTGCAAGAAGTTAAAAAAGAAACTCCTTGGTCCCTAAAAATAAAATTTCTTAGCATTCCTTTACTTCACTTATTGCTTTACTTTACAATAAAATACTCAATTTCAATACTCCAAGGTATTGTAGTAGGAATATTATTTAACCTACTTAATAATTTTTACTGACTGCACAGATAAATTTAGTATGCAAGCCATTATACATGACATATTTGATAAGTATAATGTTATAGGCTCAGATGATATCTAATTCAGCTAACATTTTCTTACATAACTAACTTCTCTGTCACTATGTGATTATGAGAAAGAAATATTACAGAGATTAAAAGCAAAAATCCACATAAAATAAACAACATTATGAAAATCAATTCTGCTATTTTTTGATATCTAATTAAGTATTTGTATTCTTTATATGTCAAACTTCACATTATTGTATGAAAACTTGTAAAACACAGATAAAATATTACATTATTAGTATTTGAAAAAAGCAAATCTACATGTATAACAATATGTACAGAAAGAGAGAGAGAGAAAGGAAAAAAAAGAGACCTGCCAGTTCCATCTGAATATGATACTGACTCCAGAAGTTTTCACAAGCTTGGATGGCTAAAGAAACACTTGATCCTATCAGCTTTTCAGCCTCTTCAACAGAAGCATTCAGGTATTTCTCAAAACCTTCAACACTAGCCTGATAACTTGCAGTTGTGATTATATCCGATCCACTCATTAGGTAACTTGATATGTGAAAAAGTCAAAAACATGCAGGACTATTAACCCCCACCCACTCATGGAATACACATCACACTGACGAAACATGACTCGTTATGTAGAAAGTTTATTTTCCATAGTTTCCTTATCAAATGCTAAAACATGACACTTTCTTATTCACCCTTTACTGGCATCACTTATCTGCCAAGTTAAATTTATAAATGTTAGTCATATTTTATCATGTTAATAATGCCATATTAGATATTTATTTGATAATTTTAATATAAAATGAAGTAAGACAGAAAGTTAAATATTTGAATACTGAAAATAATTCCAACACACTTAACAAGTATTTATGTTTATGTTATACTCTAAAACTCCTTTAACTTAAAGCTACTAAGGATTTACATGTGATAATTTGCTGTGATAACACTGAACTTTGTTTAATCTACAAAAGATTGTAATAGTCATTAAAAAACTGAAAAGTCTCATCTCTTTATTTATGAAAATCAACAGATAAAAGATAAATCAATATAACTCTTCAAACTATCAATAAGTATTTCTTACAAATTTTCTACTATTGAGCATTTTTTGTTCATTATTAACTTAAACAATATATGATCAGGAAGTGCTAGGCATAATGAGAAAATCAAAGTTACAGTTTCTATGGTGTTTTGAGTCTGTTTTACTTCACCACACAGTAACCTAAATTAATTTAGGTGTCTATATTGTGAAGTAAAATGGATTCAAAACATCATAGATATTATATATAATTCACCATTGTTAGAGGCCTAATGGTATTTTTTTTTGGTTTGCTGACCCAAGCTGTGCTAATGAGCCTTGAATATGTGAAACTGCAGTCCACAGAAAAAGGTGCAGCCAATCAAAGAATGCATTAGGCCTCTACATCACAGGTTCTCTTTTCAATTTCACCTCTGATGAAAAAGAAAAGAAATATTTTACATATATAAACCAAGTTATAGTTTACTTTTTACTGCATAGCAAAAAAAAATAATAATTTTTTAAAAATATTTTTTAATATTTTAGTACACAGATTTGAATTGAAAATTGCCAGTAACAACTGGGACAGAAAAAATGTTTTAATAACCAAATAGTTGCAAGATATACTACCGAGTTAACCCCTTTTTAACCAAATTACTATAATACACCATAATTATACTTGTCATAAGATATTAGTATTAGGCCTATTATATTTTTAACACTTCATTCTTTATCTAGTCCCTTAGGAATTTTCAAGAATTAGAAGAGTGTATAACAATATGCTCATCGCATTCTGTTTGCCATATACATTGCCGAGGAAAAGTTTCACTCTATATTGAGTTCTTCAGACCAAAAGTATTAAGAAATATAATAGGCCTAATACTAATGTCTTATGACAAATACAATTAATTATATTCATGCTGTTGTTCTTATAATGCCTTATTGTTATAAGACAATGAGGTTAACACCAATATGTGAATCAATATAATCTTACTCCAAGTTAAAATACATAATAGAAATATTGGAAAGACTGATTAGTTTCTTGACAGAGATGGTTAAGATGAAAAATGTCCTAAAATTACTTATTTAAAGAAACAAACTTTTGTGAAATTATATACATGGTAAATAGCAGTCTTAAAAACTGTCCAGATTGATTCAGTAAAAATATTTATAATCTAAGTGTGCTCTACCTCAATACCAGCTTACAATGTACTACTGTAATTCATTCCTTCAAAGCAAAATTTTCCATTCAAATTCTCATTATCTGAAGCAACCAGCTTACTTACTTTGTCATTATTCTTACAAACTCAGAATAAAAGTATATAGTTCTCAGGTAGATTGGCAATAACTAATTTCAACAGTCATATATTTATTTCAACACAAAAGTTCTGTGCCTTTAAAACCTCTCTGGATTGCAAAGGTATTACTGATATCCTGTAATTTCTTTTCCTTTTCACAGTAGAAATACTTAACCAAATTGTAAGAAACTGAGCACAAACTTACTAAATTGTATCCAGCTTCTCCTTAAAAACGTTCATAAAATTTGATGTAGTTCATCTGTTGTTTCATATGTTATCAAATTTCCAAAATTTTGTTGAGACACTTCCTTTTGTTTTAGAAAGTTCCATTTTGTATAAGCAATAAGTTTCAACTTGGTTGATATTCATTAGCATATTTTTTTTAAAACTTTATATTGCCAATTGCAGTAGTTACCAGTTCTAGCTAAAAGTCATAAAAAACATGGCAAAAACTGACATAGATTTATCAGTGACAAATGACCTGGCCTGTCACAATGTCTCAGGTCTTGCTAAATAATATTCTTGGTAAAAATCAATTTATATGTAATAAGCATGGTTTCTCTTAGATAAAAAATAAGGGCTTTTACATATCTGTTGCTGTTGTTTGAATATGATAACAATAATACTCAACAAAAAAGGATCCGAGTCACATGCGAGTCATCAAAAATTCTGCTATGGCATACTCTACTCTCTAAACCTAACTAGATATATTTGATGTTTTGTCGGAGAAGAAAATTTCTGTAGCTTTCAAACATCCTTTAAAACTAAAATATTTTGAGAAATGAACAGAACATCTAAAAAACTAAATAAATTCCCAGATCTATGATTTTTCTTGAGACTTATAAACTTTCCATTAAATTCCATTGTCCTTCTCTGCAGGAGTTACATCTAATCACTTTCCCACAAAGCCATGAATTACTTCTCACACCACTTTAATGACATAAATAGCTTATAATTTGCTCTAAACAATGATTTTTAAACTTTGCCTATAGCTATTCTCAAAGGTATGCTTGACTATTAGTTGTCACATCATATTCTATGAGATCATAAAAGGATGTGAACAAAGGCCTGTAATAATAAAACATCAGACAGAGAAATTAGACTTAGCTAATTGTATTCTCAAGGGATGGTAGTTTCTTAGCATATAAATTCTTTGTTTGCAGATGGGAAGACAAGTTCTAAATATTTTAGTAAATGAACTGCTTACAGGTGAGACTCCTCAGAGCAGCACAGAAATGTAAGTTGGAACATTTTATTTAGTTTTCATTCCAACACTATATAAATGCTACAAAATGACAAAATATAAATTCTAAAATATTTTTCAGCAAAAAATTGTTAAAACAAAAATTATTAATATTCTTAAATTTCAAAATTTGATATGCAGGTGTGCATTTGACACATGAAAGATGCTCACTTGTTCAGAAACTTAAAATACACTACAAAACCTGTTTGTTTTTGATGTTTACTTTTGTTATAATATTCATTTACTGTGGTAAAATATTAGGTCATCAAGAAATTAATGTCACTTTTGTAGATGAAAAAACCCAAACAACTTATATATAAAAAAACATTTAGTAAACAAAACAGTCTCCATTTTATTGATGATGTTTTTCCATCTTACAATCAGGTTGTTAATACCCTGATTAAAGAAATCATTTGGCTTTGT
>NW_013665821.1:115857-125118 GCF_000517525.1 Limulus polyphemus | reverse complement strand
TCTTTGATATTCTTTGTGGCTATAGAGGTGTTGCTTCCCTTCTTGTATTCAAACAGCATTACATGCTGAATGTGTGCCATCACTACAAGGGAGTAAAGAATACTAAACTTTACACATTACATAGGCTGTACTAATGTGATGTTTAGGCGGTTCGATTAACTATTATACATGGTGTATGTTTTTTGGGGGTGGTTAATGAAAGTGCTCCAAAATGTGACATTAATTTCTTGATGACCTAATAAATAAGCCTTTTTTTTAAAGGAAAAAAGGTAATCCAATGGTCAATGGATAATTCTGGCAGCATTTTCAAGGCTTGTTTGTTAATGTTTATGAAGAATGAAAACACAAAACACCATCACAAAAATAGTAACAATATGAGATTGTAAATTATGTTTAATGAAATTTTAATACATAATCCCTTAAGAAAACTGTATCTTGAAACAAAAAAATCCACTTTCCTTTTAAATGTATGGTCCTATTTAGAAATTTATAAAAGTTGACTCCTTTCTAATTGAAACAAAAATCATTTCAATAAAAACAGTGAATATAAAATATTGTATAACAAGACTTTTTGATACAATATAATGGTATAACAAAACATATTATTTTATTGTTTTACCTTTTATGGACCTCTACAATTGACTGAGGATTGGTTGCCAGTACACGAGAACTCCATAAAGGATCATCCTGCAATTACAATATTAATTTAATAATATATGTTTCATTTTTCTTTCAAAGTTATAGTTATTTAACTACTGGTAGTATTGTGAAATGTATAACTTACTTCTCTAGAATTAAATTAACTCTTGTAAGCATATAACTCACTTCTCCAGAGTTAAACAAACTCTTATAAGCAAATAAGTTTATGGAAAAATTTCTGTATCATTTTTGTAAACTTTTATGTACGGAACAAAGCTGCTATATTGTGAAAACAGCCCATTCCCTATCTGACAAACATAATGCAATTTCAACTGCACCATTTGGCAGATGGTTTAATATAACTTACCTAGCCACCTATTTAACCACACACTTTATTAAATGTACCAAAGGTTGTAGCTTACAATTAGGAACAATTTTCTTTCTTTTTTTAATATAAGATCATATAGATGGAGGAATTAATCTAATATCTGTATACTTTCATGCTCTAGAGCAGTGTCTCCCAACCGCCAGGGTGCAACCTTATAATGGGTCACGGATAATTATTTGCCGGGACGCGAAATGTTGTACGAATATATAGTAACTAATGTTACCAGGGTGCAGTGAAATATTCAAAAGATCTACTGTGGCACAGTAGCATTTGGGTTGTGAAACACTGCTCTAGAGTGTATTACTTTAATTAATCATCACATATAATGGTTAATGTTCTAAAGATGATATAATATCTGTATACTGTTTATTCTTTAGAGTGTATTATTTTAATTAATGATCACATTTAATGGTTAATGTTTCAAGAAGATTATGAGTTGTAACACAAATCCTTGTGGTATCACGACAATAGTGCATAATACAGGAAGAAAGGCATCAGACACTGGAAATTGTTTGTAGTAAACAAAAGTAGAACTACAAAGTATAGTATTATTCCATATTTGACAGTCAGAAAATACACTATTAAAATTTATGAATACAAACAGGTGATTCAATGGAAAAATTATTGATATGTAGGATTAGCTGTTTGTTAGACCATTTAATGTGATACAGTGGTGATAATTACTATGTATATTACACTTTACAAATGCTTTCAGAATTAAGAAAATAGATGTTTCTATGGTATGGTGCCACCTGGCCTTCAAGTAGAGTGTAACTAATGTGATAACACATTTTATACACTTACTGCTCTGTATTGGTTAATTGATTACACTCCTCACAAGCGTCAAACAATGTTCGATAATTATATTGCCTAGGATATGTAAAAAATTCAACAGGCCCTGTGAAAAAATATATTACATGCCCAAAGTGTTCACCTCAAAATACTTAGTGCCCTAAAACTATTGCAAGTAAATATTATTACAGATTTAAACCATAGTATTTGCAACCAAAGCAATCCTAGCATATTTTATATTTCAGAACCAAATTCATATGAATTTTTTTTCAAGCTGCAAGAGGTCTTGCACTGATGTCCAAGACTTGCATGGTCTGTAATTTACTCTGCCATACTAGATATCAAATGCTTAAATTGTATTAGGTAAAAAATGACAAATTATTTTCCTAACATAATTTTATCTGATGCTGTAAGTCATCTTAGAGACAAGTGTAAACAAAATATATCAAGAGAATGAAAACTCATAGTTTTGGATTTGTATATTTTGCCAAAAGCAACATTTATGCCATACTGACAGCATGTAAAGCTTTACTAAGTTATATATTGATGTGAATTGTAGAAAAGAATATTTGATGTCCAAAATGGCATTGTTGAATGAAACAGGAAGTTTTGTGATATCACATGCAAGATGGCTAATGGAGGAAGCTGTTCTATGGTATGTGTGGTTCCACAGGCATGTATCAAAAAAAACCATGCAAGTTTGGCAATAAGGAGTGATTCATTAGTCCACAATCCAACTTGGGAGTGTCAACACATTAAAACTAATATTATCTAATTACTCTATGTGTTTTCTTATTATCTATTCAAACTTTGTAAGGTAAAACTATAATAATTAAAACCTTTATAATATAGAATTACTTATTTTTCTATTCAGGTTGCTTTAGGACTATATGGTTGAACATTGATTAATCCAAAGTACTAGGTTTTGACAGTGGAAATCTCTCTTATTCCATGCAAAAAAATACTGAAAATATGTTTATACAACATACCATCAATGTAAAAATAAAGCATTAAGTGGCTTGTCTGGACAAGTTGAATAGTGTTGTTAAATAACTGATAACTTATAAAAGTTTCATTTCACAATATAATGTGATATTATTTAAATTTTTATGTTGTTTGACTTTATATTTAAGCTACTTGAATAATATCCAAATTATTAAGTTTTTACTTTGACTGAGTATGTATTTGTCTAATTAATAAAATTACTTGATTTTGATTATTCATTTCTCTTGGTTGGTCACAATACCTTTCTGTAGCAGAGCAGTTATAGATACAACTCTTACAGCTCCAACACTATTGTAAAAATTCTTATGAACATTTAAAACTATACTTAACTGTCTGGAATAACAGTCTGAAAAAGAGTAAATAGTGCTGCAAAAGCTTAAACTAAAGTTTTAGAGACCATGGAAATGTAGTGTTCTTGTTTTTTAACACAGAAATAAAACAAACATTCATTGACATGTTTTTATATTTGTGGCAAATAAATATATAAACATTTAAAATAGAATGAAAATCCAAACCAAAAACATTAACTGTCATACCATTAGAAATTGTACTGGTACTAGAATCTAAAGCTGCATTTCAACTGGAAGATCTATTCTTGTGAAGCCAAGTGACACCTTGAAATGATATTTCTTAAATACCATAAGCCAAAGCTTCTGAAACTGAAAGCCCATTTTTCTTATTATAATAGGGCAAGTACTTCAGAAATCACCACAAGCAGAAAATTGGACAATTTAAAGTAGGGTGAGGTGTTCATTTTTTTTTTAGTTTCATACCTGAGGAACATAAAATTCTGTGTTAGGCATGCAAAATTTAGTGCTACATGCCCAACAAGGAGTGTTAAAATTTTGAGAATTTTCTACCCCTGAAACACCAGTAATGTTAGAACATTATTTAAGTAGACGATGAGGAAAATCATTATCAAAATTCTAATAGAACATACAGGCAAAAACCATCTTAACAAGTAGACTTGTTCTTGCAACAACACCTAAGACCTTCTATCTCAACAGCCAAGGCTGCAAAAATATTGATAATAGAAAAAAAATTGTTTTTCTGATTGTTAAACAAAATTCACCCATTTGTTCTTTATATTATTATTCATGTTGTTCTTGTTTCCCAAGCCTACAGAAAAAACAGCTATGAATATTTTATTTAAACCTGGACAAACCTACTAAAAAAACTCCTGTGCAAGTCATAGGACTATTTTTATGATGATTCTTGGAAGAGATTTTACCAGTTTTTTTTTTTCCATCACTAATGGCTAAGTTTCTCTTAGAAGCCATTCAAGTATCAAAGCCTACAATAAAAATGGCTAGGTATACTGTGCCAAAATCTGTGCACAGATACTAAACAAATTCCTATTAAGGTTGTAGGGCTATTTTTAAGCTGATAATTTTAAAGTTGAGATTTCTACCCTCTAAAATTTTCTAAGTTCTTCTTTGCTACCAATATAAGCTCTTTGAAGCTGTTCAAGTGTCACAGAAATGTACAAGCTATTTAAGCACCATTATACTAGTCAGCAAAGCCTCCAGCCTTAATTTTATTCATTATAGCTTTACAAGCTGCTACAAAAAAATGGCTATGAATATTTTACTGAAACTTGGCCAATAATAATGAATGAAGTATTAAGTATGTCATAGAGTAGTTCTAAATTAATTCAAGCACTTTTGTTTTTTTGCCTTGAGGAATTTCTCTTAAGTCCTTCACTTTCAGTTGTTGAAAAAAAATCTGGTGTTTTACTAATGCACATTAACTGGAAAATAATTTGTGCAACTTATAGTACATTAATTGAAAACTGTTATGTTGAGGATTCACCACTTCTCAAGTTTGCTGTTATATTTTGTGTCTACGTGGTTTTCTACGACAATTTCAGTGAGTTTTCTCAAAGTAGACAATTACCATAGTAGATTTCTCTACTCTTGTGAGTGATGATTTATTCTACCAATTTTCATATTTTGCTGAAATTGTGAGTGTGTATTTTATTATTATTCACATTTTTGTTTCACAAGCCTACAGCAAAATTGGCTGGGTATTTTGCACCAAAACCTATATGAAATGCTGAAAATGACCATGTTTATAAAAGATGGTGATTATTTTTCATTAAAAGTTGATTTATGTGGCTATAAATACATAATACATGCATTGTTGTTGTGAGTAGCTTCCTTTATACTCGACACTTATTGAACGCATGTTTACATGAAACCTCAGGCACAAAACCACTTGGCTCAGTAAATAATGGTTGGGTGGAAAATAAGGCCAATGCAGCAGTAAACTTTTGAAAAACATGTAACATTCAACTGAATGCATATGCACGAATGCAGCTTAAAATTCATTCTCCATAAATGGACTTTAAAAACTTAAGAAACAAGATAATTAACTGTTAATTTAAAAAGGAGAATAGGGATCATAAAAAAAGTACAGAAAGAAGTTGAATCAAATGCAAAGATTATACTTTTAAGCCTACAACTAGGAACTCTAAAAAAATAAACAAACTAGGCTGGAAATAGTGTCTACATTATTTTCTCAAGCTACAAATCTCTATTTTGACTCCATTGACTTGTCAATTTTAGTGAAGTCAAAATAGGGACTTGCACCTTGAGAAAATAATGTTGTTGCTAATTCCAGCCTAGTTTGTTTACTTTTTTAGAGCCCCTAGTTGTAGGCTTGAAAATATAATATTTGTATTTTGATTCAACTTGTTTGTGTACTTTTTTGAAGATCCCTATTCCACTTTTTAGATTAACAATTTTGAATTACTTGTTCTCTTTACCTGTTGATAATGCACTTAAGTATAGTGTCAAAAATGAGTTATCATGCTGTCTCTTGATAAACATTTTTCATCAGTGTGATGAATTGCTGGGAGAGTTAAGTGCATAAGAAAATTTGGGATACAAAAATATTAGGAAGAAATGAAGAAATGTTTTTGATTTCAAATGAGGAAAAATTGTTGTAATTAATAATTAGTATGTTTATTAAACATGTAAACCAAAACTGGGAATGATATCCCAGAGGTTCTTTATACAGCATTCTGCTTCGGCAGCAAGCAGTCAAGAGCAGAACAGTCGTCTGCTATGAAACCTGCCACTTCAAGTGCTGCAATTAGCCTGATCACTTTTAAGACCAAGTGAACCATCTTAATGAAATAGGATCTTTGGTAATGGAAACAAAAAATCAAGTCCCAATATTACAAAATTTCCATACGCATTATGAAGGCAAAAATATTAAATGACTTACAAAAAAAAAAAAAAACAAAAGCAAAACTAGATTACTTACATCTAATTGAAAACCAAGGTTCACTAATTCTGTTGCAAATCCACCATCCAAAAGTTTTATATGTTTTATGGCTGAAGATATGCTAGCCATTGTTTCCTTCTGAAAGATAAAAAAAGCAAATAAAAATTTAATTCATTTATGTGAATAAGCAAGCTAATTGACAACTTTATGAGACAGTTTTAGAAAAAATTTCCTTGAAGGATATCAGAGTAGAGCTAAGCAATTAGAGGAAGTTGAGCTCATTAATTGATTATACTAAACTAATCAATTGTTCTTACATTAACTTTGGATAGTTGTAATAATCAAGAATTATAATGATCAGAAAGGCTAATTTTCATTAGTTGATTATTTGAGAGAGTTTTGACACTAATTAAGCTGAACAATCTTGAATTAATAGAAAATAATAATGAGAATATTTCAATTACTTGGCTTGTTGGAATAACTGAAAACAGTAATAATCAGAAACACTAATTTTGATTAATTTATTATCTTCATTTATCATCATTGTAATCAATATATCAATTAATCTCTCAGCTCTACATAATCTGGGACAAAAGTGCTCAAATCCTAGTCAACCAAAGTAGCTTTATATGGGAATAAAAAAAATCATGATTTAAAACATTTCAGGTGTCAGATAGAGCTAACTGACTTTTCCACAGTTATACACTTTGTTTTCAAATAACATTTGTTGTTATAACTTCTTTACCATTATGTGAAGTGAAATATACTAATTGTAGTTTTATAGCAACTGGTAATGAAACACATACATTATGCACAAACTCAAAGCAAATTCCAATTTGATTTGTGTAGAATTTTTATTTTGTAGCAATTTTTCAGTTTTTTTGCATCTAGTAGATTTCTCACAATGTCATTATGCCACAGCTTGTTTGACCCATATGTCAAATTTATCAGTTGTTGTAAAAATATATGTACCTATAGTATTATGATTAATTGCAACACATTCAATGTTTTTATATTTTTCAAATCAAACAATTGTTAACTGTTTTTCAAAACAGAAACTTCTTTCTTATTTCATAAACCTATCACTCAGAATATTGTATACAATCAAATAAATACAGTGGCTTAGTCTAGCCACCAGACTTTATGACCAAGCAGAGAAATGGTAAACATAGTAATACTATTATCTCTTGCCCAACTTAAAAAAAATTGAATTAGTGCTCTGAATAGATGCAAAACATCTCAAAATTATATCACATATCAGTATTTTAACTTGTCCCTTCCATTATATTCACAGTTATAAAAAAAAAGTGTCATACCCATAAAGTTCACCGTAAACATAAAATGAATAGTGTTTTATATGAAAGTTAAAAAGACTCAAAACTGTTATGTTGCAAATGTAAAATGCAGAACATCAGAGAGAGGCATAGAAGGATTCAAAAAGCTAAGTAAAAGAAACAGATACTAAATTCATTCAAATTTTTCTATTCTGTACAATCATAGCAATTACAACAATCAAAGTATTCATTGCAAAACAGTTTTCAGCTTTATAAACCCAGATTCATATGCTATTATGACTGAAGTACAAATATTAATTCATATTTTAGATAAAATATATTCTCAATTCATAAGCAATAAACAACAGTAGAGTTGGGCCATAAATCGATCACCCATGAGCACTGATTAGTGTCATGTAAAATAATCAATTAATCAAAACTACCATTAAATTGATTAATGTCACAAAATAATCAACTAGTCTTATTAATGTTTATAACATTCCAAATATCCAGTATTTGGTAGTAATCAAAATATTACAATTATGATTTTTCATTATTATTTTTGAATAAAGTTTGTTCTGCTTAACTGATTAGTACTATGATTCACAAAGGTAACTAACCAATCAAAATTAGACTTTCTTATTATTACAACTATATTTGTTGTTAAGCACAAAGCTACACATTAGGCTATCTGTGCTTTGCCAATCATAGGTATTTACACCTGATTTGTAGCAATATAAAGTTTTTCCTTTGTCAACTCATGAGAATAACTTTTTTGATATCTTGTGAGACCAATCAAATAGTTGAAACTTGAAAATAACTGATTAATGAGCAAGGCAATTAATTGATTGGCAAATTCCACTTACTGCCCAACTCTACACAACATCAGATCACAGGTGCTTTATACTTTTATAGAACTTTAAATGAGATTCCATATTTACATTTTTGACAACTAAAGACTTTGGTAGATTCATTACAGGGATGAAGGCACATATATAAGCTCAAACTAAGACAACACAGAGCATGAAAACACACACACACATATAAAACAAATGTACGAAATAGGGACCTTAGCAAAAGTATTACTCTCAAATATTACTCTATTAGTATTAATGCAATATTTAGATTTTAGTGTATATGAACTCTGCTCTTTCTAAATACAATTAGAATTTTGGGTTAAGACTTAAACTAAGTAAAAATAAAAGCGTAAGGGTTAACTTTAGTTTATAGCTATTAAATTAAAATTTCATATGTTCTTCACTAAATTGTAATTAACAATAAGTATAACTTTCCAGTAAAATTAAATGTTTTTCATTTACGCTGCATACTAAACTGTCAATTTCAAATTTACTTATTTAGTACATTCTTACCAAAGTAAAGATCTAAGAAGACTAACATTAAACAGCAACAACTCAAGCAGTTTAACTGCCCTTTAACTTTTCATTACTAAAAACAATTGCTCAACGGAAGCTAACACGACAAACGTATAATTCTCGCGAAACTTCCTTCCTTCCAGGATACACATTTACTATATTAAATATTATTATACTTGTCCATGCAATTATGAGACCGTTGATTTTTTTTATTTTTTTTTATTGTACAACAGATGGTAATAACCGTAGTCTTAAGCACTAAGTCTACTGGATTATTTTAAATTATACCCATGAAGTTATAAAGAAAAAACATGTAAATATTTTAATCAATCCATTCTGCAAAAATTAAGATTTCAAATGCTGAACTTAGCTTTAACGTTACTCATAGTAATAGTTCGTCGCTTTCTCAACATAACTTTTACTATAACTCGAATTAATGTGACACTTACAGTTATTAAAATTTTACTACCAACTGGCATGAATCGTATAACTATCTTATTGTTTGTTTCCGATAATCCATTAATTTCTAACTATAAAAACTGTAACGTAAAACAGTTTA
>NW_013665821.1:108672-115098 GCF_000517525.1 Limulus polyphemus | reverse complement strand
GAAAGTGTTATAAACATGAAAAATAAATAAAAAGAACAGCCAATTGTTTGTCCACGCTCTTTTATTTCTTGTGGCATCGTCATCAGCAAAATTAATGTCAAGTTTCATTTACGTAAGCCTTAAACCCTTTAAAGTCAAGCGTTACTTAATTATATTTTATGAAGTGGGGTGAAGAAAAATAAAGTTTCTGACCACCCCTGGTTACATTTCATTCCCCAAAGAGGAATGAAATATATTTTAACCTAAATTACTACCACGGATGGGTGGATGGCTGTCCATGCCCTTTTTTTTTTGGTAAATAATACCTGAAAGTGAAATTTCATAGAAAATTTATTTGTTTTAGCAGATTTACTTGTGTGTTTATAAAACCTGAATGGTTACTGACAATTCTATATTGTACTTAAAGCATTGGCTAAAACTTGAGCTTACACTGTATGCCTCTCGTTTTTGAACAGCTGATCGGACACCACTATCATTGCTGTTATTGGTCTGTGAACAAAAGCGTGATGTGGTATTCCATGTTTATGTGCGCTTTGTATGTTTTTGATAGCAAAGGCGAATATGGAACAACCCACCGGTTATCTACTTCGATGTCACCGTTTCGCATTTGTATGGTTGCTAATTTACCGCCATCTTCTGCTGATCTTCTTCTGTATAAAGGATATCCATCGTTTCCTGTAACTGTGTTGGATACTAATGCTCGAAGATATCGCTTAGAGCATTTTCCGTCTATCATGCATGGTGAATTTGGATTCAGTGTACCGCAAGGTCCATGTATCATACTTTTCGTCACAACTTCGTGCAAATCCTTATCTGCGTTGGTATCGGGTATTTCAGCGCATATTACATCGTCGATTTCGTTTGAAGTGATTTTGTTATAGAGCCAGATTAGTATATGTGCGTGTGGCAATCCTCTCTTTTGCCATTCCACTGACTACATCCAGTAGCGCACAGACCCAAACACTTCATGTTTTACCATGAAATCCGTCAGCGATTTCAGCTTCTGTCTGACAACACGTGCTGTGATGTCATGCCTATCCACCGGCGATTGCCCATGAAGTAAGAGCTGTTGTATATGGTCCCAAGCTGGATTGCATGTGAATGTAATGAATAGGTCTGGACGCCCGTAGTGACGAACATACGCAATTGCATCTTGAGCGTACTCATGCATATGATGTGGACTGCCTGTATATGAAGATGGCAAAATCGTTAGTCTTCCAACGTTAGTTGTATTTCCGTCATTTACAACTGCATCTCGCAAATGAACGTATTCTTCAGAGCGAAGCTTGGTCTGATTCAAACGGATGAATATCAAACGTGCACGTTCGAACAAAGTTTTCATGCTCAATGTTTGTTTGGAATTAAGCAAAAAGCTACACAATGGGTTATCTGTATCGAAACCCGGTTTCTAGCGTTGTAAGTTCGCAGACATACCGCTGGGCCACTGGGGGGGGGGCTTATGCTTAATGACTTGTTATTAGTGGCGTCACGGTAGGAGGAAGAATATCCATATCAAATTGTCTATTCGAAAGAATTCGATGGTCAAAAGATCATTCGAAGGTTTTACAATATAACGAGAAACAAGAAAATAATTTTAAATTCTACTGCATGGTGTGATAGGTAGATTACGTGGTTTACCGAATGCAAAACAAACTCTCGGAAGCAAGAAACTTCACATTGCAATGTTTTCTACCATGTTTTAAACTTCAAATTTTTACAGAATCATACAACATTTCCCTCACCGAATGCAAAACCATTCAGTAACAATATATTTCGCATTGGATTGTTATTTATCATTGAATTGGTTTTCATTTAACCCATTGTTCAAAATATATCGAAGGGCTTGTTTATTATTTACAGTTTAGTATTTTGAAAATTCAACAGTAATCAAGAAACTAGCTTTAAACTTTACCTAATAGCGCAGTATTTCGTTTATTGAGAAAACTAATCGACAAAAGAAACTTAGGCATTATTTATCGAGTTACAATCTACGCTACTTAGCTTTTCTAGACCTATCAAGTGTTTTTTCTCTATTCATTTATCGACAAGTCTTAGATGAATTGAAATATAGACCTATTAAGTAATATGAATTTCCAAGTCACTTCAGCTGAAGGTTAAGGAGCGTTCTGTGTGATGAAACTATTAAAAACAAGACTTCGATCGAATGTGATGGACGACAAACTAGACACTTGTTTATTAAGGCTTGCTAACGGGACATCACTGTCGTTATCGATCACAATTATATCTTAAATAGATGGGTGCAAACTAATAACAGATTTACAGACATCTAGGTCACTGCACATCATCCAGATAGTTATATGTACATGGTTTCATGATTTGTGTTGAAACATAGATTTCCAGATGGATTCTCGCATAATTAATGGAGTAAAGTTGAAAAAACAGGTTGCAAAACATAATTCAGCAAAGAATGAGAGTCGCTAAACCTGGCTATATATATTGGTTTGCATGCATCATTATTTATAGACGTACTTGTTTGTACGTTTGTGTTTACGATTGTCATTGTTTTTTTGTATGCAGCAATCCTTTTATGTAAGAGATTGTGAATTGCAACTATACATTTTCACAATAATTTACCCACCCTCAAAATCAGAAAGTGGTCACGACGCCACTGTTTGTAATTCTTGCAGGTCCCAAGCAGTGATATAGACAGTTTTCGATTTTTCTGGTGTCAAATTTGGCCATGTTGGAATTGCGTGGCGGAAACATGTTGCATATTTGGCGCGAATGTTGGGCTCTTTAATTCAAATAAAGCTTTAATGGTTCATTTACTTTGCTTTTACAAATGAAACACCACTAATAAACTTGTTTGTAGAGAAATTTATAGTTCAGCGTGTGAGAAAGACTATTAGCGTAGAAATACTTTTAACAAATGGAACCAAATTGGACTGATATGTAAGTGTTAGATGGAAAAAGAGAGTTCTTATACGTTATATTTACATTGTGTATCAGGATTTCTTTGGATATTTGTTAACTGACAGCCGACCAAAATAATTTTTTAGAAACAAAATTTGATGTATTGTTTTAGAGAAAAATATAACACCGAACATTTACAATAACATGTGCTCATCTGCACAGTATAAATTATAAGTAACTCAAATATGTCTGTGAGATTATTTCGATCAAAGCCATAAAACAAAAAAATTGACGGGGCCGAGTGCGGCCCTGTGGTTAACATGCCAAAATGAGTAGTTGGGATTCTATGGTTCGCGTCCCGCTACTGCTAAAAAAGAAATTAATAAAAATATCGCGCTTTGTACTTTGAGACCAGGAATTCATTATACGAGTGATTATAAAATCACACTATTCGGTTTATTAAGAGTAGCCAAAGAGTTGACGGTGTGTGAGGTTGACTAGCATTCCCCCTAGTCTATCACTGTTAAACAGTGATGACTAGCGCAAATAGCCCTCGAGTACCCTTTTGAGAAATCCAACAAACAATTCATTTACAGTTGTGGCTAGGCTGGCCCACTCAGTTGGATTTTCTACAGTTTTAAGCCTATATTGGGTAATTTGCTACAATATTATTCAGAAAAAACATTGGTAAATTGGCGAAATTTTTAAGGATTTTTAGCTTACCACAATATATTCATTACATTTTAGTACATTCTCTCAACTTTATTGTGATCTGTAGCACCTTATGACTTCAGCATAAATGTTTATAAAACAGTTTTTTTTGTTGAATATACCAGCAATTTTGATTAGATGTTGTTCGATTAGAAGTTATAGTAACTAAGAATAGTCTTGATTAGCCTATCGATGAAGCGACGTTGTCTAATCAAATAAAAAAGTCAAATAATATTTTACCGAACAATAATATAACCAATAATTATACTGTAAAAAACAATACATATAATCCGCTGATGGCCTAGTGAGCACAAACAGCAACTTTTAGATGTTTCTTCTCCACACGATAATTTCTTATATTCAACGTCATGCTATAATCGTATATCACACATTTCTTTCAGCACTCGGAACTGATCTCATGCATGTTCCACGTGTAATTCCAAAACCCAACAACAGTATATTTACACTAGTTTACCCTTTCTTCCTGAAACCAGCTCAAGAATTATCCACACTTGGACAAAACTAGCCATTAAACACAATATTCCTGTCAACGTCAAATTCCCACAAAAACCCGACCCTAAATTAAAATCATTACTAAACAAAAATTATTTAGAATCACACAATACCAACGTCATTTACAAAATAACATGCAATAACTGCCCAGAATTCTACATAGGAGAAACAGGAAGAAAATTGGAAACCAGATTGACAGAACACAATAAACTCAAAAAACCATAGTATATCTATTAAAAATACAGTCATTTTAAACTAAAAACCCAACATAAACAAACGAAAAATCAAGGAATTCATCTTAATTGAACAAAACAACCCTACTCTAAACGAACACCCCGGCTAGATACCTCTTCTAAGTTTCACAACAGTATCGGGTCATGTGACTTCTTTGTTCAATACTGTGTATATATATATATATCCGTGTCAGTGCAAATTACTTGTACCTGATGATGACAAAAAACCTTGTCGAAACGTTGTACATTTGCTGTTGTGTTAAACTTATATTCAAGTTTTTCTTAATTACCCATTCAAGCCGTCTCCAACCATTAGAACGTGAATCTATTGCATGGTGACTTACGCTTTCCTACTACTTATACGTGATTGGTTGAATTGAAGGCTAAATTTGGGAGTTATTCCCTCGATATTGATTATGCTTTTACAGACATTTGTCATAAGACGTTTTTTCACATAATGTAAATGTACATTATGGCGACATGCTTGTTTTTGTGGTACTCGAACCCAATTGATTAAGCTAGTAAAAGCTTTATTTTAGTCATCCCTCACATGAATTTAATTAAATTTATACTGACATTTATTACAATAAATTTATCATAATAATTATCAATATCAATTTATTTTGCATATGCGCAATTAATACCAAACATTTTACCTTAACAAAATTTAGAAAACAAGTGTAATAAAATAAAATAAGTAAAAATGAAAAAGAACAAATCCATTAACAGTTTATAAGCAAACATAAAACAAATTAATTGCCTTCTTTAAGCATCATCCTAAAAGTTTTTATCATAAGACATACATTCTCTAATATCTTTATGCTATTTATTCCATATTCTGTAGGCATAATTGCTGAATGTAGTCTCCAAGAAACTTTAACCTAGCAGAAGGGATATGTTTGTTGAATTTAAAGACGTCAGACAGTTAAAAACACAATAAGTTTGTATTTATATTTAAGTGCTATGAAATATAAGTTTAAATATTAAGACCAAGCTCCCAAAGTTAGTGCAACAACCAGCCTTTGAGATCGCTTGGTTGAAAAATTGAGTCAGAAGCGAGTGACGTCACTCAAGGTAAACAAGGCCAGTCATGGTCGGCTCCCTTTCTGTGCGTGGAGAACTGTCGGTTTGTTTTTGTGAAACAATTGTTTTTTTTTCTGGACAAATTTCATTTGACAAAAGTTGTGAATACAGTTATTCGTGAGTAAATAACCGTGGTTTTTCGCTGTGTTGTTTATGGATATGGGAACAAGGAGGTATCTCTGCACGAGTTTCCATCTAAGTTTGACAGAAAACGGCACATTGCCTGTACAAAGAATTCGCCGAAAGCTACCATATATGCAGTGAACGCTTTTTGGAATCAGACTTAGAAAATGAACTACAATTTGATATGGGATTTAAAAAAAAAAACAACAACAACAAAAAAAAAAACTAGGCGCTAAAGAAAGATGCAGTGCCCAGAATGTATCCAAAGTTCGGGGGAGATCCATCACGCACAGCGAGCAGCAGTCAGGCTTTTGCCAGTGGTTGTAACTCCGTTAAATCGATCAAATACATTTGTAAGTACGTGAATAAAGGCAGCGACATGGCAGTTTATGGCGTGCAACCAGAAAGAAGTGATAGGAATGTGGTCATACATATCGATGAAATCGCACAGTATCAGGCTGGAAGATACATAAGCAGCAATGAAGCTGTATGGCGAATTCTTTCATTTCCCATACATGAACGAAGTCCAGCTGTTGTTTACTTAGCAGTACATCTAGAAAATGGACAACAGGTTTATTTCACAGCTGCAAATGTGCAACAAATAGCCCTGAATCCACCGGCTACAACGTTAACGCTTTCTTCACGTTATGTCAAAATGACGCATTTGCGAAAACACTGCTGTATTCGGAAGTGACTACGTATTACACATGGAATGCGAGTAGAAAATCATTTGAAAGATGCAAACGAGGAGAGCGAGTCGACGGACAACCTGGCATATTTAAAGAAATTACGATAGGCAGACTGTACACCGTGCATCCCAATCAAGATGAATTACCATCACATTTACCAACAGCATGCGAAGAAAGAAGCCAACGTCTTTCCAGCAATT
>NW_013665821.1:102122-108115 GCF_000517525.1 Limulus polyphemus | reverse complement strand
GACCCTCAGATTGTGAGTCGAGCGCCTTATCCACCTGGCCATGCCGGGCCCGAAATTTCATTGGAGATATTAATATGCAACGTAAAAAAATGTTAGATATACAATATTGATTATCGAAATATTATCCAAGCTATGTTTGCTTTTCCAGTTCTAATGTATACGTAGTCATATGCATACAAATCGGAGAATGTGCAGAATATAGTATCGGGAGTCCATCAGCTAATTTTAGATTTACATCTAGATATAGATCCATCACTTGAAAAAAACAAATATTGACTAGAATTTACTGATAGATGTACTACATTATCGCCCATGTGACCACACTGACGGCTGTAAATTTCGTCCCATTTTCCTGACACTAGTAGTAGTAATAGTGTAAAACAGTCTTTTATGACATTGTAACATATTACTATTGAAACAATATCAAGAAAGATCAGCCAATTTCCAGTCCTCATGCACTTCGCCCAACATGTCAACATTAAACACATTATCATCTGCAAGCTCTGGTTCAATCATATATGGAGCAATTGACACATTACATCTATCTTCCTCTTCACCTGCTGTCGACATTTTTGTTTACCTTATGTGACGTAGGTTTGCCCGCCCAGTTCGCCATGTGGCGCTTCCGTTAGATTTTCTTAAAGCTAGGTAACCTTTACCAAATATGGCTAGGTGCTAAATGAGCTTGAGTATTTCGTGACTTTTTTAAATCGTATTATTTTAGCGCGATGCGATATACACATTCAAGCACGAAAAACACCTTATTGTTTGTGGTCTTTAAGGTCCTAATGGACCATAAGATATCATCAGTTCTGATAAATACAAGGGCGAAAGATCGTGTAAATCTTTATAGGTTAAAGAAATAATTTGTTTTTCGTTAAGCACAAAGTTACACAATGGACTATCTGCATTGTACCCACCACAGGTATCGAAACCCGGTGTGAGAATTTTGAAATTTATACAAAACCTAGTAGGAAGGCAATGCAATGCATATAGAACAGGAATGATATGGGTTAGAAATGAAAAATTGTGGAAAGCCAGCATAAAGGGCATTGCAATAATCTAGTCTCGATAAAATTAGGGTGTAAAACAGTATTTCAATACCAGTTGAATTGAGTACATTTTTCAACTTGTCTATGTTATGGGGGGGGGGAGTTTTTAAAATATGACTAATTTGAAAATCTAGGACTAAAACACGACATCCCAATTTCGCACTTTTGACTTGGCAGCAATAACAATTCCATTGAAATTAACAGATAACAGTGGACTTCGTAGAAGTAAATGAGAAGGAACAAGCATGAATAATTTAATTTTACCAGAATTCAGTTTTAAAAAGTTGCAATATAGCCGTAATTTACTTATTAGAGACTGTACTGAGCTAAGATTTGTAATGTATATATACATATATATATATATACACACAAATGTATGTATTCAAATAGTAAACACAATGTTGAATACTGAATTTATGACAATTGAAAACATTGTAACAGTTTAAAAAATATCATAATTCCCTCTATCCCTTTCCGGCAATTCAATGGTAAATTTAGGGCTTATAACGTTACAAATTGAGGTTCGATATTCCTAATGGGCACAGCACAGTTAACCTGTTGTGTAGATTTGCGTTTAAAATCAAATAAACAAATAGTAAAATAGTAAAAACGATGAAAGGATAAAATATTTTTATTGTGAGCTGAGAATTCCTTTGATTTTTATGGTAAACTATAGTCTAAAGTTCTGTTGTCGAAAGAGCTACAACAAACAACATATTTGCACATATATATTATCTTTAAAATATTTCGGGACGACTCGAAGGATCAAAGTACATATGTTACTTAACACATTGCACTTTTCATTTATTACTGCTTCACGAACTGAACATAATTTGCATATATCATGTAGACAGTGTGTCTCATTTTTTGAGTAACTTCCTGAGGTGAAAAGTCGTATTATTGATCAAATCAAAGTTCCGCGAGCACTACCCTAAAATCAACATAACCTAGTAATCTTGTTATGGTATGGTGAAAGAGCGGAAAGTAGGGTTAAGGGAGATCAAACACAAGGTGCTAAAGGTAGGCCATTTTGGAAAGAGGTTAAAAAGCCATTGTTGTCTAACGTGTATTGTTTTTTTTCTCTATGGGTAAATTTCTATATTAACTGTATAACAACAAAACTGTATGAAGGATTCAAGGGATCTGAATTTTCATTTTAATGCGTTGAATGAACGCTAGAGGTAGTTCATTTAAACTTATAAGTTAGATTACCAAAGTCATTGTTGTTACTCGCTTATAAATAATAAACTTCACACATTGTCGTACAGAAACATTCATTCACTTCGCCGGTTTGCGAAGCTCTGTACAGGAATAATAAAACATTATAAAATCATTTGATGAAATGAAATAAAACAAATATTTAAAGTTACGATCTTGGATTCTTAAGCTCACATGGTTCTCTATTATGATAATACGTTTCTTTCATAATTTTAATTATAAATATCTATTTTATAGTTTGTACTAACAGGTTATTTACAATCTTATAACGAAAAAGAGAAATGTTCTTGATTATTCTTTGCAGCTACTACAAAAAGCTACAAAACATACTGAAGTTTTATCTTGTTTTATAGATTAAAAAAGGGAAAACTAGGTACACCCTTTGCATTAGTTGAAGTTCCTGTGTTTAGAAGCAGTTGTGTATTAATATGAAAACTATCCAAAAACATTTACGAGTTGTTATTACATGAAATAAACATTATTATTCTGTGGTTATAGAGTAATCATAGCAAACTTTAATTTTATGCATAATTATTGAAAATTGCAATAAGCACACCACGTATACTTTCACTTGTAGTTTCCATACGTTTTGAAATTTATAAAAACTGTTACCCAAGTATCACTACGCAGCCGAAATGAAGGTATGTCAAAATATATCAACTTATGCTACTGTGGACAGCACAAAGATTGGTGGAAAATTTGGCTTTCTGAAGAAGAAAACATTACAAAAGCTTGATGTAAGTCCTCACCATAGTGGGTTAAAGTGATTAATCATATAACAACGGAATGTAGGGGTTTGAATTTTCATTGAACTTAAATAAAAAACTTTCTCCAAATTTCAAAATGTCACTGCTTCATAATTCATCCTTAAGTTTAATTAAATCAGGAAAAACCGATGTATTTTGCACTTAGGCAACAAATGTGTTTTGAAAGACTTACCCCGTATCAGCCTGGTAGTTATAGAAATCTGCAGTTTGGGGGTTCGAATCCACGTCACCGAACATATTTGCCCTTTCGGCCGTGACAGTCAATCCCACTATTCGTTGTTAAAAGAGTAGCCCAAGAGTTGGCGGTGGATGGTGTTGGCTAGATGCCTTCCTTCTAGTCTATCACTGCAAAATTAGGGACAGTTAGCGCAGATAGCCCTCGAGTAACATTGTGCGAAATTCAAAACAAATCGAACCAAATCTTATAAGATATTGAAAAAAAAAACTGGGTTTATTGAATTCTGTTATTTACATTGATTTAAAATAATAATATTTTAAATATCAAGTAGAACATGAACAATGTCCATCAGGAATATCAATTTTGTATTATTTGCAATACGGTTTTTTTATTTAATTGTTTTGTTTTTCGCGCAAAGCTACACGAGGGCTAGTCGTCCCTAATTTAGCAGTGCAAGACTAGAGGGAAAGCAGCTAGTCATCACCACCCACCGCTAACTATTGGGCTATTCTTTTACCAATGAATAGTGGGATTGACAGTCACATTATAACGCCCCCACGGCTGAAAGGGCAAGCATGTTTGGTGGGACGGGGATTCGAACCCGCAACCCTCAGAGTGGGAGTAGAGCGCCCTAACCACCTGGCTATGCCGGGCCATATTTAATTGTGATAAACGTATTTTGTTGTTCTTTTTTTTTTACACTAATGAAGTATAAAATCTTGAATAAAGCGAAATTAGTGAGAACTATCCGTGAATGTAAACTAAATCTAAAGGATAATTTTGTGTCAAGTAATAGGTATGCCAATATATACTAACCGGATATTATATTATAAAAATATTGAGCTTCCAAATCTTTTTTTTTTTACTATCAACTCGTTTAAAAATTCTATGCTAATCTTCAAAAAGTTTTTTTAATTGGCAAATATGATCTGCGTTTTGTAGTTACGTATAACTCTTCGAAATCTGCTTCTTTCAGTATAATTCCTATGCTCATTATAAACCAAATTTCAATTCAAATAGTATTCACAACGGAACGGATCACTTAAAAATGAACGAACGTGCTTTACTACACATTTAGTCAGTCAGAATTTGGGATTACGTGTTTTGACCTCTTTTTCTGAAAATGTGTTTAAGGAAGCTGAGTGTAAACATGTATGAGAAAAGTTCAAAGTTTACTGAAGGCGGAAAGTCTGATATAAAAACACGTTCTAAAGTTATACTTCGTTAAAGAATCTTCAAGCACGAAGTAAGGTTGTGTGTATTTGTTTCTTTCAAAGGTAAGTAGTTATTATGGTGCATGATATTCTTTTATACTTTACACGTATTAGGATTATATGAAGCTGTTTTGTGCGATTTTTTTGACTTCGTTCTATTGGACTTTGTATACATATTTTATAAGTTTTTTTTCTATATTGCCATGTAAGGTTTCCAAATAGCTATTGTACTTTGATGATGATTAATCTTAGGGTTTGGTAACATTGAACGATAAACAATACCAGTTTCCTTAACAAGTGTTCTGTTCTTATAAATATCAAGCTGTATTTTTCTATCATCCATATGTTTATAAAATATAGAACTATACACGTTTCATAATTTGTCTTTATCTTTTGTGTAATTTATAAACAAAAATATACTGCCTGACATAACTTCCAAGTAACTTATTTTCGCTAACATAATAAAGAGATCAATCATATCTGATTAAAATCTTCCAACAATTATCAATTTTTAAGTGTCCAAGATATAAGCTCTGTTTTATGTTAAATGTTGTTCTATACTCACTAGACTAGAATATTCCAGATGAGTTGCTATTGGGAAACTTTAAATTAAGCATCATTGGAAAATTAGGTAAATTGTAAGGTTGCTCTCTTACAAAGTTTTCGTGATTATAACAGTTTTTTAAATTTAATGTACAATTTGAATAAGGGTAACATAACAGTATTAAAAGTGTATTACAAATGAAATGGAAGAAATAAATAGAAAATCTTATCATTATAATATTATAAAGTTACTAAATTACAAAATAGACTTATAAGTAAATATTGTTGCTTTGAAACTGGTAAAAATAAAAGTTGATATATTCTAATAAGATAATATGGAAATGGAGTAAGAATAAATTACGCATGATGTGAAACAAGTGAGAACTTTTAAAAAACTGATAACTATGGCGTCGCGCAAAAATGGCTAGTAAACTTCACACTATTGTTACGTATCTGCTTGTTTGTTTGTTTCCGGTAGAAATTCCTTCCGAAAATCTTCAGCGATACAACTCCTTTCTTGAATAAACCAGTTTATTCTTCCTCGATACAAACTTTTAGTACATGGTAGTCCCACAATCAGTACGTTTCTCGTCACTTTAAACTTAACAACTTCTATAATACACGCTATAAATCACAGCAATTCGCAATCTCGATAACTTCGCTCTGGACGAGTGCAAAACACAAACTTTACGGCTCACTAGCTCGAAACTTACAGAATCATAAATTACACGGAACTCAAAGTAAATACTGCTCTCTGTTCATCCATTTCCACTGGCTTTCTCTGCCAGGCTTATATACTAACGAAAAGGGCCTCTCGAACAGACTCGGACTTCCCCGATCATTCCAGAAACTCATCGCAGCATCACGTGACTTCCGCTGTCGTAACACTATTTATGCCAGGACTATGCCACGTATTGACCAAAAAAGTAGTGTATTAACTCTTGCAGGTAACGTGGACCTACCTGGAAGAGTTCGCTAAAAATCTTTTAACATTCAGAAGAATGGTATAATAAATTGCGTA
>NW_013665821.1:99490-101122 GCF_000517525.1 Limulus polyphemus | reverse complement strand
CTGAGATGCAAAATCTATGATAAAGTTGCACTGTTGACCATCCAGCTTTCCTGTCCATAGACACTATGTGTGCTTGCCATTTTACACGTAGCTGTTGGGACTTTCATGATGGGGGTTGGTGGGCGTTCCTCAACACCAACCACTACTGGTTTTCCCGAGGCTGACTTATTTATAGTATTCTTCTTACACTGGGTCTTCACACGTCCTTGCTCTCCACAGTTCCGACAACCTTTCTGGGTAGCAGCCTTTCCTGCCATGGCATCTTTCCTGTGTTGAAGTTGCCGGCATTGAGCTCTCTTGTGCCCAGGTTTGTTACAGTGCCAGCAAAGTCCCTCAAACTTCTCTGAAAGTTGCCCTTTTCTGGCCTTGAATCCTGATGACTGTATCAACCTTGGTACCTCTGTGCTGGACTTAATGTAGGATTCGAATTCAAGAGCTCTGGCCATTGCATCCTGCATAGTAGAGGGGTGTGCTTGCTTTACTTGTATCCTCAGTTGTGGACTGTCCAAGGCATCTACAAACTGATCCCCCAGCAACAGCTTGAGGACATCGGGTGGTGCAGTTGGGTAGGCCTTGTGTGCCATACTTTCCAAATCCTGTGCCAGCTCTTGCAGGCTCTCCCCTTTAGCACGGACTCTCGTCCTAAACCTAGCCCTGTAGCCTTCGGACTGATTTTGAGTTCCATACCTGAGTTCTAGAGCAGCTACCAGTGCTCTATAGTTGTGCCTGTCGTATGCTGACAACTGTCCAAGTATTTCCAGTGGTTATCCCTTCAGGCTCGTTGCCAGGTACACTACTTTCTGCTCCTCTGCCCATCCATTCATTTCTGCCAGGAGCTCAAATTGTGCTCTATATGCTTCCCATGGTGCCTTTTCATCGAATTCCTGTGGCTTCCTTCGTACTAGATCACCCCTATTGCTTACACTCATGCCTGGAATGTGACTGGCAGGACTGAAGATGTCTGCATTAGGGTTTAGCTGCAGGGTCTGGAAGGGGCTTCCTGTTTTCTGGGGCTGATTAGTCCATGGTTTATATATCCTCCCTGTGTAAAAGACAGTAAATCGTCCTTTAATGTAATTAATTCACTTTGAAATTTACTAATATTTTCCATTTGTACTCCATGCTGATGTTGTCTTCTCTTTCCTTATTCTTCTTGCCACTGTTGCTGACTTTCCTGTAATTGTTGGATACTTTATTCATGTTTCCTTTCTTGTTCCAGTTGCCACTGGTGCTGGTTTTATTGCCACTGCTGTAGTCTCTCTTTTTGTTTATTTCCTTTCTCCTCCAACTAATGCTGTAGTTTCTCTTCTTGTTTCTTTTCTCTCTCCTCCAACCACTGCTGTGGTATTTCTTCTTCTTTATCTATTCGTTCTTGTTTCTTTTCTTTTTCCTCCAACAACTGCTGTAATCTCTCTTCTTGTTTCTTTTCTCTCTCCTCCAACCACTGCTGTGGTATTTCTTCTTCTTTATCTTTTCGTTCTTGTTTCTTTTCTTTTTCCTCCAACAACTGCTGTAATCTCTCTTCTTGTTTCTTTTCTTTGTCCTCCAACCACTGCTGTAGCCTCTTTTCTTGTTTCTTCTCTTTTTACTCCAACAACTGCTGTAATCTCTCTTCTTGTTTCTTTTCTTTCT
>NW_013665821.1:48109-98811 GCF_000517525.1 Limulus polyphemus | reverse complement strand
CTATAATACACGCTATAAATCACAGCGATTCACAATCTCGATAACTTCGCTCTCGAAGTGCAAAACACATACTTTATGGCTCACTAGCTCGAAACTAATAGAATAATAAATTACACGGAACTCAAAGTAACTACTGCTCTCTGTTCATCCATTTCCACTGGCTTTCCCTGCCAGGCTTATATACTAACGCGTCACGTGACTTCCGCTATCGTAACACTATTTATGTCAGCAGTATGCCACGTATTGACCAAAAAGTGGTGTATTAACTCTTGCAGGTAACGTGGACCTACGTGGAAGAGTTCTCTAAAAATCTTTTAGCATTCAGAAGAATGGTATAATAAATTGCGTATAAAAATAAATCCAAAAAATCGCAAGTAGTCCGTTTTACAAAATCACCAAAATTATATCATTATGGGACTCTGCTCCATCAGCCAAGTGAGCTAATTGTCTAGGTCTTATCTATGACACTGGATTATCGAGGGTCACACATATCAACTCAATTAGAAACAGAAACTGTAAATTAATCTACTATGTAAGAAGCATAGCTGGCAATAGCAGAGGTACTTCAATCGATAACGTTCGAATGTTTAATAAAACTTACGTCATCTCAGTCGTCGAATATTCATGTTTGCATTGATGAATGCCGCAAGAGCTATCTGAAAACTAAAAGCCATTCAAAATTAAATTTCATGTGGAGCTTTAAAAGTTTGAGAGCTCCAGCAACGCTACCCATATGAAATTCATATATAACTAACTAAATAAGTCTTCTAATGTCATCAGAAAAAAACTTCACTGAGCTCTTCTCGTTAACCCTAACCAATAGCACAAAGTTGATTGAACTTGTTCGAGTTTAATTTACTTAGCCGAATAATATATTCAATAAAAAGACAGAAAATACTAAAAATTAAGTAAAAAATTATAAGCAAAGTATAGAAATATGACTATAGGTACCTACCTTTGTAGATAAAATACAGGTTATATAACAATATTTTATTCATTCTTTTAGTAAATTATTTTTATATTTTGCGCAAATCGCTATTTCATATGATAATATTATGAAAACATGCATAGTCGTTTTTGAATGTTCAAAATAAACTGTATTTTGAATACATAAACTTGTCCTAGAAAATATAGATATATTATTATTTTTATTTCTTATCAAAATGAAATACCACGTAAACTATACAATTTTAAAAAATAAGTAGAACTGTTCTAAATTAAATTTGTAGCTCCAAAAAGGTGACATCACCAAAAAGGTTGTATAAAAAATTATAACGATTTAACTTAACTTTAGTTGTAAAACAATTTGATGATCTACAAACAGAGGGCGCGCGCATAGACTTTTACATGATACTAAGTTGCTTCGTTTTCGGTAAGTAAATATGGCTTCTTACTACTCGAACCTTACAGTGAAACAGTTAAAAAATTAAACTTCATGAGTTTGGTGCAGCTACTACTTGAAGGAAGGAAAAATTAATTGAAAGGTCAGGGCATATTACTTGACGGTAACACAATACTATGTTACGATTTCACAAAATTTTCGGTAAAGATAAGGTGGCCTAGAATATCGATGATTTATCTTTTTCAGGGCAATAATAAACAACTTACAAGTGAAAAAAGTGTAAATGGAAGTTTGAAAATTGTTTTTAGCGCCACTTCAATGATTGCACCGTTTTAAATGTATTTTTTTCCGATTTTAAACACTATGAAAAACCGCGATTAATTTCCTTAGCTACATTTTCACACTGAGTGAATATGTCTAAGAGAAGTCATAGTGGAATATTTTCGTTTATGTAGGTAAGGATGAAGTGTCCAAGAATTTAGTAATAACTACATTTCAAGCGCTACTTAAATATATTGTACGTACCATCAAAGAATTAAAACTTCATTCTTCGTCCTCACGTTGTTCAGTGGTAAGCCTAAGGACTTATAACGCTAAATCGGGTTTCGATACTCTCGGTGGGTTGTGCACAGCTAGTTCATTGTGTGGGTTTGTGCTGAGTACAAGGAAACTTTCAGAAGTTCTTGGGTATGGCCCAGATCTCCGGGACAACTAGAAGTACAAATTAGTTTTTATTTTAAAATATGAAGGATATAACCAGGAGGATTAACTTTAAAAAAATTATGTCAGTATTCAGTAAACTTGCATGGCGTATAATTCACATGCTCACCGTTCATGAAGCCAATGGAATAAATGCCGCGTGTAGAGACGGACCTTTGCGATTAAATACAAAATGTATATATAATTTTTTGCTTTTGTTTTCCAAAATATTTAAAATTTGTGTTTGGTAAAGAAACTAGTCTCTGTTGTTTAATATAATAATCAATAGAATATGCAAACGTTGCCAAGAGCGTCGGGGTTAAACAGACAATCCGACACTCAGACAAGTGCGAAGCAACGTAACAAGGTAGCAATAACCATATCCTCATTAATTTCTAGTTTGGATATTAAGCTATTATACACAAATGGTACCTTTAAATACAGTAATAACATTAAGTAATGACTCAATTTTCCAAAATTCAGATGTTATTAGGGGCATAATGAAACAAGTATTTATTAAATGATTGGAATTTGTCACTAAAGACACTAATTTCCTTTTAAAATGTTGTCATTGCGAACATATAGATGGTTTATTTGTTTGTAAACACAAAGTACACAATGGGCTATCTGTGCTTTGCCCACCACAGGTATCGAAAAACCGGTTTTTGGTGTTATAAGCTTTCAGATTCGCCCCTTTCAGCCATTGGGAGTGGGGGGATGGATGGAATTTCTATGACTGAGATTAAGGTTTACACCATGTTTAGCTAATTTGTTTTTTAGTTACCATGAGAAAATTTGATCAGTCTACTGTCCTGGATACTTTAAACCGTTATATTACAAAAAATATGATGACGACACCTTTGTTGTTTTTAATATGTGTACAATGTTTAAAATTATCTAAATAGTCAACATGTTAGTATTAAATTTACGGTTGAAGAACAAAATGAACCCGCTTTACCATTTTTGGATACTAAAATAGTTAATTCAAGGAAATTGACTGAAAGCAAGTGTTACCATAAATCAACATTTACTGGTTTATATTTTCTTTTTGATAGTTATTTACCCCTGGTGTTGAAAAAGCTCGTTTGTTGTGTTTCAGCGCAAATCTGCACAAGGAGCTATCTGCGCTCTGTCCATCACGGCGAACAGTTAAACAGTTAAAAAATAATAATACATGTTAATACATCAGCCTTATAAGATAGTTATTTTTCTGGGTTTCATGACTAGGTAGTAAATCGAAAGAGATTTTTACAAAGAAATAGTTTTCCTCTTCATTAGATTGATAATACCGCTAAGAATTGTTTCGAGGTTTTATATAATTCTAAAATTAACAAATGTTCTACAACTTAACAGACAGTTTACAGAATTTTGCCGTGTACAGGTAAATGTATTTTAGAATTAAAGATAAACAATTATAATTCTTTTTCATTCTGAAATTTATCCTAAAATTTAACTTCGATTTTTCGTTTGAGGAATTACCATAAATTTGAAGACAGTGTTCCTAAAACGCAGCATTCTATCTTTATTTATAAATTTACACGTTCTAGGTATGGGGAGTGCTTCAAAAGAGAAAATTTTAAGAATAACATAAACTTTGTGGATACGCATGTTATATTCACACGCATGCAGTGGGGGTTCGGACGAACCCCCTATTTTTTGTGATGTAAAAAAAAAATGATTATATAGTTATAGAGCAGCTGTTTATGGTATTTAACGTTTGCATTTTCTATATTTAGTAACTACTCTGCATGTAGTTAGTACAGTATTTTACTGTAATAAAACATACATATATGTAGTATTACAACAGAATGATGATTTGTTGACTTTTCATTGGATGTTTGTGGATTTTATGTGAACAGCTATGCAATTGTAAGAGCTACATTTCATGCAAAATTGTTTCCAGATACAATCTCATAGCACCTGTTTTTTACAAATTTTCTAGGGGGTGCCCCCAGACCCCCGTAGCATTAGCATGCTTTGCATGCTGATTGTTTTATACAGTATGTGTTGGCTTTTAATCTCACAAATTAGCAACCTCTTTCAAACATTCTGCGTACGGGCTTGATCCAGAGCTCAATATTAATCAGTCTGCTTGAGTTAGAAGAAATATAGCAAATTCAACAATTATTTTGTTCATATTTGCTAACCTCATATATAACACACTAGAGGGTAGTGATAACGGTAAGGATTTCTTGTTGAGAAAACAAATTCCTTCATAAATATTGCTTTCAAAATGAGTATCTTTGAAACGCACTTTATATATTTTTCACATAGGAAATGGAGAAATATACATTTTGGAAGAGTGTATTTGTGATGATTTTAGCTTTCGGTCACTTGACGTTCTGCTTTACTGGAACTGAAGATCAAGCACCAGCCAAAAAACATGGAACACTGCGAGAACCAAGGTGTAAGTATGCTGAAATATTCCAGAAGTGAATAAATATAAAACATGAAATCACATTATTAATTATATAAGTACACACATATATATATTTGCATTTCAGTACTATTTTCATATCTGACAGTTAAGACATAGTCTTAAGGTTTTATTGAGGAATAACAATAAACTCTTAAGCATAACATTTCTTGTATCTATTAGTAAAATATAAACTTAACGATATTAGTTGCAAGTAAAAAATGAATAAAATTGAATATATAATAGAAAATGTTATATGAACTTAATTTGGTTTTCATTAAAAATCTGGACAATAAAAAAATAGCGAAAAGACTCTACTTGTATAATCAAGCTATTATTTAACACAAATGAAACATAACATTTTAGCAGCTTAGTTACACATCAACCAGTGTAATCTTCAACGCATCATTATTTATATATATTCTAGTTACCAACCAAACAAAAATACAAAGCACCTCGTGTTTTTAGTATTTTTATATTCTACTTCTGGATTTCAAAAAGATTTTGAACAATCAAATTAATATTTTATTTTCAGTGAATTTTGGAGTATTCAATATTTTCCAGTTTCCAAATATACCCTGCACTGTAGGAGATCAAACTGGAACTTGCTACTCAGCTCTTGATTGTATTGGAAAAGGGGGAAATTTTTCTGGCTCCTGTGCCAAGGGATTTGGCGTATGTTGCCTTTGTAAGTGAAATAAAATAACTTATTAACTTAATCATAAAACATACTGAACATATCGTAAATGCTTGTCGCTAAGTACAGTGAACTATAGACATGGAGCCTAACTGACATAGGACATGTGTATACATTTGGGCATGTAAACTAATTAAGCTAACAATTACCTTATATCTAAAAAGAAGTTTTTTAAAAAAAGTGTAAAATGAAAACAAAAGTATAGGTAACAGAATTATTTTAAACTTTGTAATTTTTAAATATGAGTATTTTTACTTAAATTAAAATACATAAATTTATTTTTAGAAATGTATTTAAACTAAATATACAAAGAGTACACTTCGTAGCTTTCTATCCCAAATAAATATTTGTTTTAATAATTTATCTTATTAAGTTTATAAACTTTATGAGTCACAGAATTTTGAAAGCACTGTTAAACAAGTGAATAAGCCTTAAATTATTGTGAATTTGAAGCATAAAAGTCTGGATGATGTAAAATTATTAGATATTTCAACAACTCTAATTGAAATATTTGCAGCCAGTTATTAATTGCATCTATTTGTATTTTTGATTACTAATTAATGAATGATTTAGATCTTAATAGCATATCTAATTTGTCATACAAAGGGATATATATATATATGTATATTAAATTGTACTTACGAGCATATTATTACCAGTAACTTAGAAATTGAGCTGTATTAAAATGGCAAAACGCTTTTGATAAAATATCTGACATGTTGTAAAAAATGCATCCTCATAAAATTGATAGAAGTAACTTAGACAAGAATATGATCAAAAAATATTTTGTCACGGGTTATCTATAACGGGAATACTTTTTTAAACAAATTGAAACAAAATTTATTAAAGTGTTTTAAATACTTATCTTTTACATTTGGCTTTTTATCACTTAGAAATGAAATTAAGAATCTTCAAGCTAGATTTGTTGTATATAAAGTAAGCTGGATTTTGATTATAATAATAAGAATATAGGTTGAAAATTAAATTAATATAAAAAAAATTCACTAATCCTCAACGGATTGTCAACAAACTTGCTGAACAGTTTGTAGCTACTATTAATAAATCTTTTAAAATTGACTTCTAGTTCTGTCACATTTTCAAACTTAAAGTATTCATGTTCAATATCCAAACTACATAAAAATCCAATTTATATTAAGTTTATTACTAGTTTAGTGAAAACCGTTATAAAATAATTACCTTTACTTGAACCAAATCATTTATTACTAATCAAATAAGGGATGATGTTCGTAACATTCATGACTTCTCGATATTTAGTAACAACGAAGTAATTTTTGCACGATATCAATACCCAAGAGCTCTAGTATGTTTCCTGGTGGACTTTCTACGAGCCAAGTATATCATACAACAACAGAAGGAAATATTTTAAATTAAAAATCATCACTGTTAATTTACATGTTCATAAGTAATGTTTCAACTGAAGAAGCAATATAAAAGTCCAAACATTATGATAGAAAATTGAAATGGTCTAACGTTGCCCAACTGTGTGTTAAAATAACTTTTATGTTTTAGGACATGTAATACGAGTAAAGTTTCCGTTTTCTGTTCATTAGTCATCCAAAGTTGTGGCGGGAGTGTGTCCGACAACAACACATACTTTGTAAATCCTGGTTATCCTTCTCCGAGCTCTCGGAATGAACTCTGTTCGATGACTGTCAAGAAAATTTCTTCCAACATCTGCCAGCTTCGTCTAGATCTGGAACAATTCGATACAGTAGGCCCTGATTTGATGACTGGTACTTGCCGAGCAGATTCCTTTTCTGTTAGCGGACAGGACATCAACAGTATAGTTCCTGTGTTATGTGGCAAAAATTCTGGCCAACATGGTGGGTGTGTTTGTGAGTTACTAGTCAATTGTCTTTTTTGGATATTTAGAAAGTATTTTCATTGTCGATTTTTTAACCTGGCGTTAGAAGTTCAGCTAGTATTTTTTAGTATCTTTGGGATGAACTTGAACGTTCTATTTACCATTTTAGTCCCTTGCACATATATGTAAATTAATTTTCAGAATGTATTCTTCAATGAATGAGCTGTGAACTGAACAAAACACCTTCAGCATCTCCTGCAATACCACGTTCAGAGTACTAATCTGAAAAATTAATCAAACCCGATATTGAATAGGATTCCTAATCAAGTAGACAGTCCGACTGTCATTAAATTACTATTTATCTATTTGCCCAAAAAGACCACCTAAACATTTATTAAAGTTTTACAGGTCTAACTACAACAAATTTTGTTCCATATAAAACTTTGTTAAACACATATATACAATAGAAATATTAAGCAGCAAACAAATACAGTTTCGTATCATACTTTGTGTTTTTCAACGATCAAATAGCTTCCAGAGTGCAACTTAATTTTCTTATGTGTCATTTCTTTCTTATATTTCTACAGACTCAACCTAATGAACAAGGAATTTTCAAAGACAATAATGCTAGAATGTACAGTGTTGTGAATGCACAGAATTGGTACAAAAACACAACAGTAACTTCAGTCATATTCAAACGTATGATATAGTCTGATGAGTCGTTTAAACCCATTTTTGTAGTGATAATAGAGCAAAAATAGGGATAGAAACCACATGAAACACTTGATACTCCTTTTTTTACGACAGGATAAGCTGTTTAATGCTGTGCAGTGGAGTGGAGAACGTTTTCTCGAGCCAACTATTCTATCATTTTCCTTTAAGCCCGAAGATAGTGATAACAGAGGGAGTACCAAGTTGAGAGCATATATTGTTTAGAATTCTACAACTGCTCCATAGTTAGCGTTCTGAGCACTACTAAATTTACGCTTTTCTGTTTGAATTTGAGGTAATTGAATTTGGAGACTGATTGTCGACTGCCATATAACAGTTTTTGTCTTTTCGCGTGGTATGAAAGAAACGGTTCCTGATAACGATGTGCCTATAAGACAAGTTTCCATTATCATATCTCTTGAAAACTAAAGATATCCTTGCTTTTACCCATTGTATTGTAGACGAACTATGACTTGACTACAACTATGCGTATGTACACATCTTATCAATAATTAAATAAAAACCCACTTCAGAAAATTGGATGTTTTATTAATAAACAAATATACAAAGGGTACAACATTACTATTAGCAGTTAGTGAATCTGCCTTATGAAATACTTAAGGCAAAAACATTGCTACACATTGCATTTAGAAGATCTAAAAGCTGAGCTTGTGGGATTCGACCCCGCTTCTAGCGAAGAACTTAGATAAGGATATTCATAATAGTTGGATGTTTGGAATGGTTTAACAGGGGATGATAGAAGATGGAACACACATGTTCAGTAGAGTATCTAGTGATTGGCCTGGTCAACTGTAAAGTGGTAATGTCCTGAGCTTAAAAGTCATCGTTTACTACCCAACCTCATATTGCAGAAGACACTGGTAAGCTGATCAAAGGTATACTTAGGCAGAAGGTGTTGCTTTAGAATTGTAATGTATCAAACAGCGGTGACAATCATTTTACATACCACCAGCGGTTATCACCCAGTTGCCTAAATGACACCCCACACCATAATAGAAACACCATCACATTTTGTCGTGATTTGCAGTTCAATGAAAATGCCTGGAATGATAAACACCAAGCCCTGGCGGGTCCACTGTTTGAGAATTGTACAAATCCTGGCCTGTAAGAAAATAATTACAGCATCTCAAAATGCAGGACGGTGTGATAGCATTTGAGGCTCACTGCTGTAGACGTTATGATATATTTAGAATTAGGTGTGGCATCTGTTTAGCCACCCTGCCATTTAAGCCCATTCTATGAAGATAACTTCTGAGAAACACTTGCACTAATCCTGAAACAGCAACGGCCGTTTGACGTAAGCCATTTTCCACACCTGTCCTTACAACTCATATAGCCTATTTTGTTGTCTTAAGCATCAGGACATTTCAGCAGCTGTTGTTTTCCGACTAAATAGAATACCATTGCCATTGAATTCACTGTGGACAGCGGTACTGAATGTGACTTGACAATTTATCGATGATTGTGACCACTTTCTCATCGAACGTCCTTTTTAAATTATTGTTTATTCTTGGGATCCTTTCGTTCATGGCATGGATGTCTGTATTCTGTGTTTTTTTTTTCAAGGACTACACTATACGGCGGGCTTATTTGTCACGGAGATGATATATTAGTATTTTCGGGGGTATATGTTTACCTCCGCAGGCTACACAGAGCCGTAACAGGTACTTGAACCATCACATGATCAATATATTTTTCATATGCAAATAAGAATAATTATACAATGTGTTTGGGTGTTATAATAAAGTAGTTATTCGATGTATCTAAATCTATCTTGCTTACTGCTGTGGGAAACTGATCTTAACAACAGTAACAACAAATGTCAAAGTAACTTTACAATGCTGCCAATAAAAGTTATTTTTTTTTGTCCATTATTATAATTGACATTCAGTCTGCTGTACGGTGAAACATAAAGAAGCTCATATTCTTGTAGCAGTTAAAATACTGTTATTAAATTATTTTAATTTCAACCTCAACGGAACCTTATTATAGACACATACCCAAAAGTTCAATCATAGTCATCCCTAAATTAGAATGTTTACTATTCAATACAACCAGTCAGTAGTATCTGCCATCTACGCGGCTATCTTAACCAAATAACGGGATTGATTGTCACAAATAAAACACAGTTAAAAATGTGGAAGATGTGCAGCTACACATTACGTCTCGAACCTCTGATACACAGCTCGAAATGTTAATCACTGGCCCACATCGAAAAACAACAACTGGCTATAAATTTTGTTTGCCAAATTCAACATAAGTGAACTTTGTCACCGTAGGAGGTTTTCGGAAAGGCTAGAAGAATTAGTGGAAATTTCTGTAAATTAGTAGATCTTTCTATTTCGTGGAAAGAGTAGAGAAAGGTATATGTGTGAAAACGGATAGCCTACTGAATACAAAACAAATAAAGAAATTAATTATACGGTGAAACTATCCGAAATACTTTTGTTACGTCAATCTACAAGAGCACTGGGATAGATCAAGCTGATATATGGGATATCATTAACAGGAACACCTGTGTACTACTTAGTGTCTTTTTAGTTTATAATTTAAAATCAAGCATAAATCTACCACATGCATATATTCATACATTCATGTGATCAAATAATAAATATTGTCTAATCTATCCCAACTAAAAGTTTTATAAACACTTAAAGCATTAATGTTTAATATATCCTAATGCCTATTGTTATTTAACCTTTCATTGTTGGTACTTGGAACAATGTTTGCAGTTGCGTGTTTGATCATCTTGGGTTATATTCAAGTTTAATCACGCTTGCTGATGAGAATCCATGATGTTGCAAATGAGTCCCAATAGTCATTTAAACATTTAAAAGTGTGTAAAAACAAAATGGCCCAGCAGAACTTAGATTAGTATGGTATGGGTTACTTTTAAACATCAAACTTTATAATTACTGAATGATCACAATCGAATGGACTACCATAGCATAGTAAGGCTCAATGAAGGGACAAGGAGAAGAATCGTCTAACAAATTTACATTACTTACATTGTTTACTGTAGCTCTTTCCCCGCAGTTTACGTTGAAGTTGGAAGTTCTTCTGGACCGTTCACTGTTAGAATGATATCATCCAACGTAACATATTCTCGAATGTGGAAAATTAGAGTGTCCCAGATGTTGTGCAATAGTGTTAATAAAGGTAAGCACTCTCGTTAGAGATCTTATGCTACTGACTGAACAGAAGTAAACATCATGCATGTAATTAGATGTAACAGAGATAAGTGTCTAGCACTAGATTAGACTTAACAGTGAGAATAGAGAGGTAATTATCCCTAAACAAATTAGATTTAACAATGTAGGTAAAGGTAAGTATCTTTATACTAGATATGGAGTAACTGTGTAGCTAGAAATTAGTATCTTTGCATTAGATAAGATTTAACATTATGGATAAATAGGAGTATTGTTGAAGTAAATATGAATTAACAGTGTAAGTAAAAGTGTTTTATTGTAGTAGATGAGCTACAGATAAATATAGATATCCTTGTGATTATTAAGATGTATTACTGTAGACAGTTGATAACTTTGTACCAGATAAATGTAACCATGCAGATAAAATTGAGTTTCCTTGTATTAGATAAGAAGAAACAGTATAAATAAACATAAGCACTTTTCTACTACATAACAATATAACTAAAAGTAAGAACCTTTGCTCTAGATAAAATGTAATAAATGAAGGTAAAATACAACACTTTGAACAGTAGAATTTTACACTAAATGAGATATGTAGAGGTTTCGACAAAATAAATTGAACAAAATAAAAGCGCGGAGACAATAAACACTTATATTGAGGGTTAAATAGAACATTATAAAGTCCATGTTTCCTGTTTTGTGTGTTGCTCTTTGCACTATTCCTCATTATTTATTTGCTCACCTTCATAGCCATGGTCCCACTTTTACACATCATCGCTAATTCTATTGTAATTAGCTTCTGGGATAAACGACAGGTCAGTTTTAGAGCGGATATTTTGAAACACTTTCCACAGACCTTTTACAGTTTCTTCAGCCATTTTTCTCATAAAAATGGATGTTTTTTTTCGAGATCTTACTGGAATCTTGTTAACTTTGTGATTCTTAGGTTATTCATCGTATAATAACTTTGTATTAGACTATGACATAATATTCCCGGTATAAGTCTCCTCGTAGAGGCATTGCATTGTAGAGTGGTCAGGGATATGCGTGAACCAAATATATAAGTGATAAGCATTGTGCCCCTGGTGTCACGTCTATCAACATTGGCGACACAACACTGCTTTAGCAAACACAAATCTTTCTTATAAAGTTTGATTAACCTTCTGTATTAAATCATAAAGATGTAGACAGCGGTGAGTATTTTTGTGGCAAAATTGAAGTTGTTGCATGGAAATAATATGTACACTTGAATTATAATATTTAAGTAATAGTATTAATAATATATATGTGATTGAGAATACAACAATTGATACAACATACGTAGCTAGATATCAGTTGAAATTACACGGTGTGGATATATATAGTGTTAGTATTTATGTGGACAAATGCCAAAAATAATTACTACTAGAATGAAGAGTATGGCGAAGCAGTTTACTTTGTTTTTCATGGGCAATATTTTGGTCACATATCTAACGAACTTACAAGGTTAAATAATTACTAAAGATGAATAATAAGATGTAATTTTCTTATTCCTAATTAATATAAATAAAATAACAGTTTTTTTTCTTCTTGGTTTGTTTTTATAGCTCCTCCTGGTTGCCTCCAGTACTATAGCGGAGCCACGGGATTGTTTCAAAGTTTCAACTATGGAAACCAAAATCCTGAAAAAGGCTATTTAGCAAACTTGAATTACGCTATTTGTTTTCGTAGAGAAGCAGGTATGTGTGTAACGAATTTTTCACCCGAAGGAAACGTTCAACTTCAGTGTGGAACTGAATACTTCGCCATAAATAATATGAAGTATTGTGACATCAATGATGCGCCGTTCTCTAGTGGTAAGTTTAATATTTTTTTTATCAATTTGTGTTAGAGACTTATACAGAATCAAACTTGTAAAGGAATGTTTCTATAAAACAAGTGCTTTACGATGTTCATTAAGATTAAAGCTAGAAACCCGATTGCTCTCTTGATTCAAGTGTTCTGTGTACAAATAATAATCGTAAGATTTAGAAGACAAGTGTCATTTAAAAAACTATAAATTACTGTTCTGTCAAAGATTTGTTTCGTTTGAGTAATAAAATGTTGTTTAATGTAGAACTTTTTTAGGATATTCTACTAGGTAAGTGGAAAAGAAAGGAAAAAGTAAAAAAACAATGAATGTTTGAAGTTTTATTTGACGTGTTTTATTAACGGAACAATTATTAATATCATTCAACTTGATAGTTTCTTTGAACAAATAACATTAGCTGAAAATTTGACTTAAAACGTGCTTTACATGGAGATTTATAAATCCACATCATACAAGATACCTAGAAATCAATTCTGTAAATCCTAGAATCAAGTCCGATTGGAATGAAAAACTTTGTGTAATTTTCCAGATTGGTTGGTATTTTAAAGTAAGTGAAGGAAGATTGTGTTTCACAAAAAATGAAACTTTTATATCACTAAATGCAGGTAAGTATTCGACCAATCTTCGTAAAGAAACTCTTCGATAACTGACACTTGAGCAACTCTGAATAGTTTTGTTTTTTAGTGAGCGTGCAAGATAGAGTCTAACATATCAAGGAACAATAGGAAAATAACTTACTTGAACTCATAGTTTTAATGGTGAAAGAAATCCTATACTGTATTTACGAAGTAAACGTCTACATTAATTTAGATTCCACAATTATATGTTGTACTTTCTTGGCTGTGGTTTATTTATTTAGTAGATGGGGACAATATGCATCTTGTTAATCCATTTCATTCACGTCACTAATTAAACGCTTTTTAGAGTCATTTATTTCCTCTTTATATGTGAATAAAAGAGAGAAATTTCAGGAAAAAGAAACATTTATTTTCTAAATTAAAGTCATTTGTTTCGACATTGATCAGTAATATACTATTCCCACAGAAATATTGCACTGAACAATATTCACCGTAATTGTCATATAATAATTTTGTTCATTGTAAAGACACACAACAGTATGGTAGAAAATGTAGGCGCATCGTTTGTTCTTCTATTGACATTTATTATTATGTAGCAATTCGCAGATATGTGCCTAATTGTTATGAAGTGGTTTCGTAGCTACCGAAAAGTTCACGTAAAATGTAACGGTTTTCGTTCCATAAAGTAATTGTAATGAGATGATGAATGTAAACTTCATTACTTTTCTAAACAAGAATGTTAATACGTTTATGTGTTGTTTTTATTCTACTATTTGTCTGTATTTCAATGCAGCTATAAAAACTGTTATAATATCTAAATAACAACTAGAAACATCCTTACTTCATATTATAAAAAGTTACAATTTATCCTTTTAAATATTTGGTTAATGCAACTTCAGTGTCATTCTTTGTAGCCGTTTCGGGACCTATAACCGTTTCTGTGTTGACAGACCAACTGCACGACCCTATCATTCCAGGATTCCAGCTTCGTTACACCCAGATGGCGTGTTCTCTCAGCAAATAAAGCATACAGGAGTGGATTCAAAATGTGATTGAACAAAACATCATGAATGTTCCATTATGATCTTTCTTGATTATTTATGTTTATGTTCGAGTTATTTGCTTTTTAAATACTATGTTTAAAAAACAATCTATTAGTTAAAAATGTTTTAATATTCCAGAAATAAACATTAAAAAAGTTGACATTATAATGTTTTATTACTATACTAAATAAGGTCTTTGATTATTTTCATTAGTTCGTAAAAACAGTATTTCAAAATATAGAGTAAACAAACAAAATGAAAACACTTCCTGGTGACTTATGTAAAACAAACCAGTATTTTATCATATTTTTTATATTTTAGTTTGTGTTCAACCTCACATTTCTGCTGGTGAAATAACTTTATATTGTTATTTTAGTAAGAATAATAATCATCTATTGAACGAAAGTTTTTGTTCTCAAACAACATCAACAACAATAAAAAAACAAATCTTTGCGAGAAAATTCTATTCTTCTTGCTTATGTGATTATCAGTGCGTAACAATTATAAACCATTTATAAGAACTGAAATCGGTTAGAAATAATACCATATTTAGTTTATCCTTTATACTACGTTGCCCGTAGGTACGTCATCTAAAACGTGGGTTTTTCGGAACACTATTTTATTTCAGGAATGTAGGTTTTTAAAGATAACTTAAGCGATGTTTCACTCAATATTTTCATTCTCAAATTAATTTAGAACTTATTATATTTTATACAATAAATCAGTGTTAACTAACATTTATGAAATGGGTTATACCAATGGGTTATTGGAACAATGATAGCTAAAAATATCATAGAAACGATTCTTATTGAAAATATAAAAGATCAAAAAAGGAGCATTAACATGGTGAATTAGACTAGGTTTTTGCTAATTCTACATTAAGCCAAATGTCGGATAGTATTGTGCACTTGGTGTGCAAATATTTTGGGATTACTACTGAAGTTCCATTTAAAAGAATGGCCATTGTGTGGACATTAAAAACATATATGATACACTACATAAAACAATTAAATGATAATTTGAATTCATAATACGTTAGCTATAAGAAAGTAAAACCACTGCTATAAAATAACTTTAAACAACCCCTAAATTATTAGTATTATATTTTGCAAATCAAATATCTGACGATTCGTTATATGATTTGAAATGCAAAATGATTATTCATTCAGACTGCATTCTTAAATAAGGATTTGGTAGGGGTGGCTTTATATCTTTACAGTTTATGAAATTTCACTTCAATACGGAGTATGGTAATCACAAAATGCAAAGGCAGTCTGGTATCAATGTTACATTCTTAAATTACAGTAAGGTTCTGGTATCTCCTCGAACATTGCTCCGAACAAGCGGTTTTTAATGTCTGAAGACATCTTACAGGATTCGACGCATCTTCCAAGAATGTCTCGTACATTCTCTTTGACACTGAAATCCGGTGAGGGCGTAGTTCACTTTATTCGACCAATCCTATCTTCATCAAGAAATGGCGAAGGATGGAGTTATAATCCATTAAGCTGAAGTCTGGGACAGATGAACCAGCATATAACAAGTCAAAGGATTTTAGGAACTGGTTTCTTTAATGTGTGTCGTTAATGGTATTACTTAGAGGTCGATACCTCCACCACACAATAAATGGCCCGGCATGGCAAGGTGGTAAGGGCACTTGACTCGCATCTGAGGGTCGTGGGTTCGAATTCTCGTTCAACCAAACAAGCTCGTCCTTTCAGCCGTGGAGGCGTTACAATGTGACGGTCATTCCCACTATTCGTTGGTAAAAGAGTAGCCCAAGAGTTGACGGTGGCTGGTGATGACTAGCTGCCTTCCCTCTAGTCTTTCACTGCTAAATTAGGAACGGCTAGCGCAGATAGCCCTAGTGTAGCTTCGCGAGAAATTCAAACCAAAGACACAATAAATCTACTAACGCCATATGCGTCACGTTACTTTATGAAAATTAGGTTTGATCTAGTCTTTGGTTCCTTTTAATGGAATATACATCTATCTTCTGTGAGCGTAATGAACCTTTAGGGCGTCCAGAATACATACTGGCCTGATAACGAAATTTGTTTCTGACTATCTGTATACTGTCAGGGCGTCTAATTGTGATTATAAATACTTGAACTAATCTTTGAACAGGTATCCAGCAATTATGATAATGGTCGTCAACTTGTCTTGATGTCCGAGCAACTGCACCATTAGTTTGAATAGCACTTCGAGACGTTTATAGCCAATTTTCAACATGTTTTATGAGCAATCAAAAACATTTTAAAGTACGTTATCCTGTTGAAAGTGAGACAATATTATATGAGATCACTTATACATCATAGGCTGAATAAGAAATTATTTGCATTTAAAATCACATGACTGATCATCAGATGCTTTATTTTCATAATAATGAAGAGAGAAAAACTAGCATCATTTAAAAAGTGGATTTTTCTTGTCATAGCTATAATTTTACTAATTTTAATTATTATTTAATTGTTTTGTACATTGTGTGTAATATGGTTTTACAGTTTTTTGTAAAGTTTATGTTTAGTTGAATATGTGTACACAAATGTTTGCAAAATTTAAATGATCACAGAAGATCGAAAGGTAAAATATTTTTTATTTTGGAGATTTCATGTATGCAACTTTCATAACGAGTTGATAATCTTCTTCAGTTACTACTTCCACGTGTTATAATCTGTAATATTCACTTGGAAAATAATGTTTTATGAAATCTAGTTTTCATGAATGATATTGTATGTAAAAGGTGTGGTCGGAGGTGTGTAAATGGACTTAAAATTTGACCATTCTGCCTCAACTATTATACATTATGAATGTGATTGTATATTGACGCGATAATGTAGCCATGATAAAACTATGCCATTCTTTTCAGTAAATAATTTTGCATATTGTAGTTAGCAACAGCTTTACAATAGTTTTTCATGTTTCACATGTAAAAATATATCAATTTATCCAAATGAATCACTTTGTTCCTTACAACATAAGACAAACATAATTGTGAAAACAATAATTTAACCTTTTGTTACATTGATGTACTTTTCTTGGTTCCATAATTATTAATTTATTTTAAATTACATATGCTAGAGCTTCAGAATTGGAATATTTGCTGTAATTACTATTCTGTAAGTCCAGTGTTTTACCTTTCATTGTTTTAATATCATAAATCTTTTTTTTCTTTCATTCAGTTTCAATATTATGTATTTTTACAGTTTTTACAGATTTCATAACATCGATATTTTTGTGGTGACAGTTTTATCAAGTTGAATGTACTCATTATTGTTTAGTTTTTTATGTTTTTTATTCAGTTATTTTAACCTCTGACGTATACGTTTGTGAAAGTGCACACTAGAATAAATAGGTCTCGATAAAAGTATATATCTAAACTTTAAAGACTGGAAAAGGCTTACTACAGATCTTTTATGATATAGCTTTTGTATTTCCGATTCACAATTATTTGTTTAAAGTTACCTCTTCTTTGCAATTGCATGAAAACACACACACACAAATAAAACACCCCTGACATTGTGCGTTAAAATGCGAATTTACTTTCGAAATAAAAATATATGAAATTCCATATTAAAATAACCATCAAACAAGTGGAAAATTTATACCGGCACAGTGAAAATATAGTCCCAAACTGTATAATATTAAAATGACTTTTGAAAAGTGTTTGGGTTTTACACTGTCCTAGTCTTGTATGAATACAGTACATTGTTAAAATTTAATACCGAGTACCACCGGCTGGTGTTGTTTTCTTAATGCTTACATATAGCGTTGAAAGTAACACCCTAATGTCTTAATATTTAACTCTATAGGAGTTAGTTTTATTCAGCTCTTTAGATAATCTCAATTTATATATTTATACAACGTAAGGTTGTGCATTGCTTTCACAGCTTTTTACATACTCGTTTTTCAGTGCTGAAATGAGGAATCTTATAGAGTACACTGCAATTTTTGTATCTTAAAGTAAATTATCAGTGGAAGTTTTTCCCCACTATATTTTGATGCCACACTACTCAAAACCGAGCATATGTACGAAATAACTGCAAGTAAGCGAAGGCTATAATGTTAAAGCTGCTTACAAATTATAAAGACATCTAAAATGCATTAGATGAAATGAGAACATGCTTTCAGTATAAGGAATATTATGTACAAAATTTTCTGCTTATAGCCGGCTGCTAAAATCAAATAATCATAAAGCATCAAAGATATCTATGATTTATTCCAATATCACTTCACAGCTGTTCGATACAGAATATCTGGGAAATTCTGAAACTACAGTTGGACAGGAAATAACTGAATATTATAAATTCGATAATATTTGAGAGACCCTATGGACCCCCGTCGCCTACAAAAAAAATCATGTTTTTTTATTCCAAGAACAGCTGTATATAACCATGAGTTTAGAATAAAAAACAATTAGCTTACAAATGAGCGTAACTTTATCATTTTACCACTAGTGAGCATTTACAATAGTTTAATACTTACGTATTTCTTCCTTTCTATTTCTGGAATGTTTTATCCACCATTAATTCTAACTACACCGGACAACAACAAAAAATATCTGCTACTAGAAAAAATTACAACTGTTTCTGAGTAACTTAACGATGCCGATTTTAAAAATCATGTTGAAAATTATTGATCACCTCTAGTTTTCGAGTTACGATAGATTTATTCAAAATATTCTCATATATCGTGAAAATGTCAACTTTTTCTTTAATAACTAAATTTTTTTCATTAAAAATTGCGTTTAAGAATGTTCAAAAACAATATATAATAGCAATACCAATCTGAAAACAGCAATGAGAATAATAATATTATATACTGATAATACATTCAGGCTATGTTCTAAACTTTCATCATGGTATTATTTTTAAGTTTTTGCTAACAAAAATCTGCTTGATTTGTTGCACCTTTTGTGTTTCTGTTATATCACCATGTAAAAACCAATAGTTATATCCCATTGTCGCAGGATTTCATCGTCCTTGATATTGCTGTTCCATCGTAGAAATATCTCGGTGGAAGCACTCACCATGTTCATCGCTCACTGCACCTAGATCATTTGGAAAGATGTCTAAATGGGAGTGTAAGAAGTGCATCTTTAGTGACATCCTAGATCCCATTTTTCTGTAGTTCTCATATCATCAATCATCAGAGCATAGTTTTCATCTCTGTGATTTCCTAAGAATACTTTGACGTTTAAATGATTTCCAGGCAGCACGTTCTTTCTTATTGAATACTGTTTCAAAATCATCATCCCTTAGCACTTCCCGAATCTGTGGCCCAACAAAGATACCTCCTTTCATATTTGCTTCCCTGATTTTTGGAAACTTGTTAGACAGGTATCTGATACCACTGCCATCTTTGTTCAATATTTTACAATATTATTTGTGAGTCCCAGGTTAATATGAAGTGGAACAGAAACATATTTCGAGGATTCACTAAAGGTTGATACTTGATATTCTGTTTCTCTGGTATGTAATTCTCTCTCACTGGCCATTCCTTCTTTTTGAAATGATTTTTCCTGATATTCAGGCAAAAGTAAACAATACATTAAATATCCAGATATTTCATCTGCAATGAAACCAGTATGCCATGGGGATGGTCTTCCAGTGCCACATCCACCAGTGGATTTAGAAAACAGAAGAGCTATCTTGCGAAGAAGACAATGAATCATCTGCATCTGGTAGTTCTATTCCTGTGGCACCTCAACATAAACTGCCTAATCTCATCACACAAGAAGAGCTAAATGATCTGATTTGTTACTTTTCTCTATCAAAACAGCATGGTGAACTTCTTGGCTGTCGTTTACAGCAATGAAATTTATTAACTCCAGGAACAAGAGTTTCAATTTACAGAAGTCGCCATCAAAGTATTGTTTCAAACTACAGTATGCAAGATACTTTGTGTTTCTCTATAAATGTTGATGCATTAATGAAAGAATTAGGCGCTTTTTCACAATGTGGACACTAAGTCATCGATTCCTGTTGTTCATGCTGTGAACATAAAAGAAACTTATCAAAGCACGCAGATTATACATGAGGCCATCAAATATGATCACTACAGGTAGGACATATGTGGTGATCCAAAAGTTATTGCACCCCTTCTAGGCCTGCAGAGTAGGTATACCAAACATTGTTACTTTGTGTGTCTCTGGGATAGCTGGGATGATATATAAGAATATTTGGAATAAATCTATCATAACTTGAACACTAGAGGGGATCAGTAATTTTCAACATGAAAATATGCCAAACAAAGTCCGATTTCTGATTTTAAAATGTGCATCATCTCTAGATTTTGAGTTATTGTAATATCTCAATAATTTGTCAGCACTACCATGCAATCAACTCATGACAATATAGTTATTCTGTGAAATTAAGTTTATTTGGACAGTTTAATGGGTGAAAGGCATACATTATTGAAAAATTCAAACATTGACAGTATTTTATTGGTGTAAATTTCCAAATATATTGTTCGTATATAATATTTGTTCTCGGTGTAATTGTAGCGAATTGCACCACTGTTGCTTCATTTCTACGCTCACCTGCTCCGCCCAGGAATCACGAAACCTTCTCGTGCTTAGTTGGCTAGAACATTCGAGAAGTCTCTCGACTGAGCATAAAAAGGGCGGAGTCGGATGCCACTCTCTCTCAGTTGCATCTTACTCACTCAGTTGATCACTTCACCTCACTCTGCACGCAGTCAAAAGAAAGTCCGATCTTCTTTCTCGCATTATACCCGCGATATAATCAAATTCTGTAAATTATTTTTTAATCTTTTAAACTATAATTCTGTAAACATAAATTATTTTATGTTTTTTTACAAAATTATTTAAAATAATGGCAGCCTTCAGTTTAAGTAAAGTCTAAAAGTGCAAAAAATCACCCAAACAGTTTCTGCTATATTTGTGGCAAATGTTTTACAGTTTCACGAAGGATAAAACATCACACACAAGGTAAACATAGCTTACTAACACAATTTTGTGTGTTGTACAATTTGCACATTTGGTTTGACACAGTATCTGAATAAGAAGAGAGCAAGTATGCCACTCGCAGTTCCCATGAGATGGCGTGAGCCCAAAAATCATCTAATTGGATCGTGAAAATAACAACCTTTTCTTTAATAACTTAAGAATGTCAAAAACAATACATAATAGCAATACCAATTTGGAAACTGTAATAGCTGAATCTTATTTGTTGTTGACAATAAAAAGTTCTTGATAAATGTTTCATTTTTAACACTTTATTATTTTCTCATAATAAAGATTTTGCAATCTGATCTACATTAAAAGACATATCTATTATAGATGTATTTACATGAAAGTGTTTTGCAACAAATTTATAAACATACATATCATTAATATCTTTGTGGCATCAAAATTTAGATCATGTAGGAAATTTCATTTTTTTCTAAATACCGCAAATTGTACTTGTAGGTACTCGAATTGTAATAGAGTTAGTTGTTTTTGAGTGGTGTTGATAAGGTCAGTCACAAATCCTAATTTTTAATATCTGCCTACAACAAACAACTACAAGTTCAGTCGAATCTCGGTCACTTTCCAGATATAGATATCCTGTCTCTTTAATTACTAATAATCAGATACTGTTCTACTACATGGACGAAAGAAAGATGAAACAATCTTTAAATGTAAGTATATGATTACAGATATTTCTTATAAATCTATTAATATTCGCTGGGTTTCTTTTGTACAGTAATGTTTGTTTCCAGTCACATTCATTGTATTAATAAATAATGCTACTGTCTTTTACAAATCATATACATATATTTTACTTTTGTCTACTTCTAATCGAAAGAAAATAAATGTTGCTGACATTAATGAAATGATACAAAACAACAATAATTTAGTAGTTAAGAACAGCCAGTACATTAGCAATATACATATTTTTTGAAAGACAAATATATAGTTTCGCCCAAAATGTTTGTGTACTCTTCTATATTGATGTTATTGTCTACATGCATGTAGTAGTTATTGAGTAAACGCCCGAGTAGTAACAGCAAAGGTAGCATATGATTGGACAAACGCATACGAGTTGTTATTCTGGTCTGTATAAATTGTTTTGAGCATTTGTTCATCAAAACACACATCACACCTATTTTGTATAAAAGGATATGCTTTTGGTATAATATTTTCGAAACAGAACAAAGCTTTGTTCAGTCAATTTCTCTGTACTTGATGTAGAATCATGCTGAACTGAATTGAACTTGGCAGTAATATTTGTTTTAAATCTCACAAGCCCCTTCAGGGCTTGAGAGACAACCAGGGGCGCTCAGAAACTGTTGTTTCTCTTCAGCCCTACTCGCAGAATAAGGTTTGATCATATTTGGAATGAAGAGATATTAAAACTACATGGAAGGTATGATTCATACCGAATCGTTAGAGATAATTTAAGCATTAAATTTGTGGTTATTACTTAATAAGGTGGGTACTACTAACAGACTAACTATCTAAATAAGCAGCATTCGAGAAAAGCTGTAAAGAAAGAGAAGAGCAGAAGAGTTTAACTTGGCTGTAGTTTGAACTTGATGGGAACAGCAGGACAGGAGCATGTAGTACAGAAGTTATAGGGCATCAAATTGTTTGATTGTCCAGAAACGGTATGAAGCAAATATACATTACCAGAGCAGTAGCGTACCTCCACTGTACTGTATCGAGAATCCCGAAACGTCACCAGACTATAGGAAACGTTGTTCTAGGAAAATCCATTGGTAGATGCCGAAAACTACTACCCGAAATGGCCATGTTTTGGTTAGGTTAACACTTGCAGGTCAAAAGAAGTCTTGCAATGTCTTACGACAGGAATGGCATGAACACATTCATTCCAGACTATCCAGAAAAACAGTGAATAGGAGACTGACCAAACAAGATTACTTTGCAGGATGGGTTATCTGCAAACCAATATTAATTAGAATTCACCGCTGTCACCATGTTACTTGGGCAAGGTAACATACCAACTTACAGTTAGGATACTAGTGATTTTCAATTGAGTCCTGCTTCCGGCTTGTTAAAGCTGAAGGTAGGATTCGTGTTTGTTGTTTGCCTGGAGAACAGATGAGGGAAGAGGTGGTGAAGTACATGTTTGGGCAGCTATTCGTCATGATGGAAAAACTGCTCTTCATGTCCTCCAGAGAAACGTTAATGGCGCCTCCTACATGGAGACGATATTTCTGCCATATGCTAGGGTAAGTTTTGGTAATAACTTTATGTTCCAGGATGACAATGATACCGCCCACATTGTGCATATTGTACAGGATTATCTCGACCAGAAGGACATTACAAGATTACCATGGCCAGAAAAGTGTCCAGATTATAATCGCATTGAGATCTGTTGGATAGAACTGACCCAGAAAATTGCTAACCACGACCCTAAACCTATTACTGTAGCTGAGTTGAAGCGACTTCTAGTGAGAAGTTGGGATTAAATCACGGTATATTACATCAATAAACTCATCAACAGTATGCCACGTCTTTATGCGAGGTTATTGGAGTACGAGGAGGACCAACCAAGTACTGAATGTTTAATATGAACTGATATAAGGTTACAAACGTTATTTATAAAAAAACTTGATCTTACATTTTGTCATTATATATGTTTTGGTAATATTCTGTTGTGACAGGTAAAATGCTGAATTACATATCTTTCTTCAGGTGTCTGATAAAATTGTTTACTATTCTAATAACTCATTCATGATGTCCATAGAACGTGTCTCATTATACAAATTACATATGTAGATGTTAATATGACATGTATTTCTCAGTTTGACAGCACCAATTATATTTGTATTCCATCTTAATAATAATGATCTTATTTGTTACAAAATATGCAAACATTTTGGCCAAGGCAGTACATGTAAAATGAATTTTTTTTGTTTTAGAGGTTTACATTCTAAATATATAAATGATACTTCCAAACGGAAATTTTGTTACTGACAGTAAAATATATGTTTGTACTGGACTGCAAAAGTTCAGTGTAAACCTTATCATCCACTTCTGTGCCGTAACTGTCAGCTAATACCACATGAATGTCAAAATGGAGATAAATTCATGAAAACTTTGGAGAAAAAAATGTGCTATGTAATATTAGGCAATGCTCTAATAATATCTCATGTAATAATTCTAATTCCTCTACACTGGAACCCAGCAATACATGTAAAGTTCTAGTACAATTAAAATCGTAGCTACAATCTTGTTGAAATTCTGTGTAGTTTAAGCCTTCACATGGCTGTTTGTCTTTCACATATTTCTAGCATCCTTTGCATTTTGCTTTTAGAAGCATTATGTCAAAACTGTAAAAAAAACAACTGAAGTTGTAGGTGTTTGAAAATTGGTACATAAATTCGAAAACAATATGGCCGCACATGCTCTACCTGATATTATGCATTTGCAAATTGATTTCTTAAAACTTTATTATGTATTAGATTGTACTTTAAACATGGCAACACAATAAATCAAAACCTTTCAAGTTAAAAAATACGTCTGGGTTTTTATATCTTAATTATCTATTTGTGACTAGTTTGCAACTATTTAATAAAGCAGAATAGGCAAGTGTGATGTACGTAACAATTATGTAAAAAAGATAATTTATTTGTTTGTTGTTAAACATAAGCTACATAGTGGGTTATCTCTGCTCTGTTCATTGTAGGTATTGGTATCCGGTTTTTAGAGTTATAAGCACTCAGACTTACCGTTGAGCCATCAGGGAACTTTTAATAATAATAAACTTAACAGCAATTTAGGTTAGTTTTAAAAATGTGATGGATATTGCAAGATTCTTACAATCCGTACTCTTATCAACAAAAATTTGAAGTTGTGATGTTTTTATCTATTATGACCGAGAAACAATAAAGTTTTACACTTAATTCTTAAGTGTAATTACAAAAGTCGATTAAGTGAGGCAGTGGACATTACTGTCAGTTCTATCTGTGTGCTTGCTTCTTTTTTTTTGTCCACATGATAATTCAAGAACGACTAGGGCTACAACCACCAAACCTGTTACATAGCACGTGAATTTTTTCTCTCTTATCACACTTTTAACATCAGCTCACCGGTGCTGGATTTCTTGTTTAGCTCAGGTGCTAAGTTCTTTATGGCTAATGTTTCTTTTAGTCTTAGTCTTTTCGATAACTTGGAACTGTTCAATTTCTACATTTACAATCACACATTTTTCTTTGTTCCGGAAAATGTTTGAGAATTCTGCATACCTTGACACACTATGTTCTTTAACTCGATCACTAAGCCTCCTCACCGTCGACCCTATATACGCACTGTTACAAACAGAGCTGATATCTGTAGATGACATGTGATTATCCGCATCACCTTTACATATCCTGGTTAGAAAATACTTTGGAGATCAAATGATTAATTCCAGAGAGGTCAAATATGTAAACTAGAATTTTGACTCTGTTTTTAAAATTGCCATAGTTAGGCATGTACAACTGTGACAGAATGTTCTAGCCTGACTACACTACCTAAGGTGTGAGTCAGCATCTTAATTGAGTGCAGTCTAGGTACAATCAATTTTCTTTTACCTCTCCTTTCGTAGTTTTCCACTGAAATGAAGTAGAGAATGGTCATGGCTTAGTTTTAAATCGAGGTATAAATGACATTGGATATAGCACCAATTTAAGCATTGGAAAATTACAAGTGTCAAATTAATACTAAGATTACTTTAACGCTCACGGTGTCAGTTTAACACATTTAGTGTTAAAATTATATTGATTTTACACACTATATCCTAACACTGCAATTTTAACACTACAGATTTTGTCAAGTAACCTGAGGAAAAACGTTTTTATTAAGACCATCATACAGAGCTATGTTGCTTCACCATATTAAACGTTTTATATCTTTTGTTTGTAGTATTAATAGGGTATGTTAACAGAATTGTAGTTAGACCTAAATGTTGCAGGTGATAGGTTCTGGTAGGTTCTTCCTGTCGTAGGCAATAGATGGATTTGGTACATTATTACATTACAACTTTAGTTTAAATTCTAAAGATGAATGTAAAATAGCAGACCTATATAGGGGCAACACAGGCGAGATACGCCTTAAATTATTTGGCTCTGAGGTTTTTATCTGAGTTTTGAGATGGCTACGACATGTGCTTTCCTCCAGATATTTAGTATCTTTAGTAGAAAATCAGACTGCTTTTTCCTACGTTATGTTCTTAAGTTTGAAACGTCCAAACTGATGACTCGATATATATATATAAAATGTATGAATGCCTCATTCTGAACTTATTGACCCTGATTATTGAAAAGAAGCTCATCTTAGAACAAGTTGGATTCTGATTAGACAATTAATGCACGGGTCAGACAGATTGTCAACCTCACATAGTACATCGAAGATGACTTTGAAAATAAAAATGTAACTGGTCTCATATTCGTCGACCTCTCAGAAGCATACGAAACTATGAACTTAGATAGACTTTTTTGGAAAATCTACAACATGATGAAAGACCATCAACTTGTCTGCATGGTCCAGACCCTAATGAAAAATTGTCACTTCTACACTGAACTAGGAGGAAAATGCAGCTATTGAGACTACAACAGAACGGTTTACTACAGGGTAGCGCCCTAGCTCCTACCTTGTTCAACATCTAGACAAATGATCAGCCTATACATTCCAACACGCGCACTTTCTCCTGGCCTTATTATTGTCAAGCAAGCCGGCAACTTTGTCCAAGTCGAAGAAACCCTGTCTGAAGCACGAGCTGGGCTGATCAAATAATATGCTACTAACTAGCTCCCACATTGCTACTCCTGTGATGAGTATGCTTGTCCGGTTTGGGAATGTTCAATTCATACCAAAGATCTCGACTCCACACTCAACAACAGCAGTCGAATCATCAGGCTGCCTAAAGCCAACCAACAAAAATAGTCTGTATATACTGGCTGGTATCGCTCCACCAGGCACCCAGAGAGCAGTCGCCAGCAAAGCAGAGTGAACCCAGCAGACACAATACATTATACATCCTCTATACGGCCATGTGTAAATAAAGAAACACTTGATATCACAGAATAGTTTCTGTGGTTCAAATGAACCACTGGGCGCTATGAAAGAGACCACGCATGAGGAACTATGGAGACCTCCAATAGCATCCACACACAAGCATGGGCATCTTTCCAGAGGAGCGGAAAAGACCTGGAGCACCAGGAAATCCCTCAATCACTTACGTTACCAGATCTGCAGGTCTAGGGCCAACATGGTGAAATGGAATTCCAGCAGACCCACTGCCTGTGCCTGTGGTGAGAAGCAGACCCGTTGCCTGTGACTGTGGTGAGAAGCAGACCCGTTGTCTGTGACTGTGGTGAGAAGCAGACCACGCAACATCTATCTGTCCACAACTCCAGGTCCCATGCACAGCAGAAGACCTCATTGTAGCTAATGAACATGCAATCAGCTGTGCGCAACTCTGCATGGAAACCAGATAAGGACAGGTGGACAGACAACAAGATGAATTTATTGTTTATTTTTACAAACAATGCAACTTCTGAAGAAAAAATAACAAAATATTCTATGCTGTGTGAATTTTAAATGAAACGTTTAATGCATGCACTTTAGTTAGTTTATTTTATATGCTTTGGTTCCACAAAGCTTTGCTAACAATGAGTAACAAACAAGTAATAACAGTTTTATTACTCTAAGTCATTTATGTAAAAGTCTTAGTCATAGAAGAAGCGTTCGATCTTGATTAGTTTCCAGGAGATAGTTATCGAAATAAATACCATAATGAGTACTTGAATCTTTCACTATAACATAATAATGTATCGTAACGTGTCAGATAGTTAGAAACATTTGTTCTTGTTGTAGCGAAGTAGAACTTGAAAGAAGCATTTATTTTTCTTGTTTTAGTGAAGTCGAATGATCAAATAAAATAATTTGATATCCCATATCTTTATAAAGATATCTATTTTTACATTCACTTTCAAGAACTGACGTTTTCAAAATAGCTAGGACTTTTACTGTTACCTGAAATAAAAATTGGAAGATTGTGTATTAACACTTTTGAACAGAATTACACAATAAATAAGAGAGTACATATATAAATCTACATAGTTATTCAGAATACGTCACAGTCCGTATACACTTAAAATATTGTTCGTGTTCGAAACAAAATAAGGAATTATCTTCAACTAGGAATTATGATTATACGTATAAATCTGGATTAACGACAAAATCCGAAAACAGCTAAAAATTTCATTTAATCCACTTTCAGTAACTGTGACTCTAAGGTCGACGTAACGTTATTTGCAGCAACTCTGTTCAGCGTAGTTTTCTTGTCTTATGAATTTCGTTAAAACACTACTTGAACTAGATACATAATAAATTTTGTCTGGTTATTAATATTAGTGCAAGCTTAAAAAGGATTATCGTGAACACTTAATATTCATGTTGGTGAAAACTTAGGAAGGATTATCCTCAACATTCAATATCATTTAAAAGGAGAAATCAAGCTGTAACAATACACAATAAAGATAAAATTGCTAAGAATAAGATGTAATAAAGTTAAAAATTATAATGACTTCATCATAAGGCACCATATTTTTGATAACCGATTTATCTTTATTGTTCAACACAAGTACAAGACTATCAGCGACCGTTAGCGCAGGGATTTTGACGATAGTTGATCAAAAACCCACGGTTGTTTGAACCAAAATTGGTTACAAATCTTGCAAGAAATGGCCCGGTCGTTGTGTCTAAGGAAGGAAAGAAAATGGTTTATTGTAGAATGTTGGAAATAAGATATTATTTAATTTTTTGTCTAAAAGAAATAGTTGTTTATATTATTCAAAAAACTTAAAGAAAACGGGGTCTACTAATTTAGTGAACATAATTATTGTGATAGTGTAACTCTATTACCCATATATACATGTATTATCTTTCAGTCTTTTTTTTTTTGTTGTTGTTGTTAGAAAGGCCCTTGAAATCTTCTTAAGATTCCTTGTTTGTTTGAAGTTAAGCACATAGCTACAAAATGGGTATCGAAACCCGGTTTCTAGCGTTGTAAGTCTGCAGACATACCGCTGTGCCACTGGGGGGCGATTCATTGCCAAAGAAAACGTTTTAACTCTTTAGCAGTGAATTATTCTTTACTTGTTTATAAAAACTTACTAAGTGTTTTTTCACGTCATTTATGTGTGGACGTTGTTTTCCGTAATTAATGTTTAATGTTGCTTGTGGAAATGTCTTTATAACAGTAAGGACTATTTTAACCCTAAAATAGGAGTTGATTGTACATAAATTAATGACTTTTTTTGGTCATAAAGATATCTAACAAAACCTACTAAAATTGCCTTTATACGATAGTTTAGGATTAAAGCTTTCGAGCAATACAACTTTTGTGCTCATTATTTCATCTCTTGCAGAAAAATCTTAATCTGAAAATAGGTTTGTGCTAAGATTTTGTGTGAAGTACATTGCCGTTAGCAAAGTAATTTAACTATAAAAGACCTGTTTTCAGTACTAAACTAGTCAGTGTATACTGGGAGAATGTTAAAATGTCACGTTTATCCTAGTCTTAGTTACAAGTGCAATGTTGGGGCTCCCCAGTGGCACAGCGGTATGTCTGCGGACTTACAACGCTAGAAACCGGGTTTTGATACCCGTAGTGGGCAGAGCACAGGTAGCCCTTGTGTAGCTTTGTGCATAACTACAAACAAACAAAAGCAAGGTTGGGAGGTGTGATGTTTGTATGAAAGGCAAACGTTGTCGATGCAGTCACGATGGGGTTCATGTTGATATTAAAGCGATCAGAAAGAGAGGACATCCAAAAATATTAAAAGCTAATTAAAAGAGGAAAGAAAACTGCGAAACAGAAGGAACATTCAAAATAAGATATTTTGTTCTTTCCATTGTAACCACTTTCATTGTCTTAAATCGTTTAACGATTGACAAAATTAAATATGATTTATCAGACCTCAATCACCAAAAGCCAAAGAACAAACATTCTTGTTGTGTCTACTAAATTCGCAGAGTGTCCTAGATATCATTAACGTATTGAATCATTCTTAAAGTGCTAATAGAATGGAAGGGCCATAAGCAGAAGTAGCCTTGCTTTTGGAAGGCTTTTCATAAAAACCAAAACAACACTTTGGGTCTCATTGCGTTTCTTGAAGCAAGAGATCGAACCTTAAAGTTGTGCAAAGTTTTATATAAGAAACTAGTCTAGAATATTTTCTCTTGTTCAAAGCTGCCAAAAAAAAAAAAAAATGGCAATTTTTGTTCGATAAAATTCACGACTTTAGGGTTATATCATATTCGACCATTACATCTGCTATATAACAAGTGTTATATGCTGTGAAAGATGTGTAAACCTACTCCACAATAATTAGATGAACTTTAGATTTTGAGCCTACAGTACATATATTGTATTCATTATAGCATGTATTATTTTGTTAACAGTGTAATGCATATTAAATATTGTTACATAAACTAAACTGTTATATAGCGTTACATGTACAGAATAGTTATATAGTTTGTACGGGTAGTTGGGACAGTCTGTAGCAATGGCATCATTCAATTGAAGAATGGTTATTGAATTAAGGATATAGACCTTCATCTTTAGAAAATGTCACAACCATTAAGTCAGAAGTGATGAAATCAGGGGTTTCTGGTAGCTAGACATGATGGAAATAGGTAATACTCAATTGTAATATATATATTTTTTCTAAAACTTTGTAAAATTCTGGCAAGAAGGATTTTCTTTTAAATCTTTTGTACCACTATTTCCTAAACGTAATAGATATCCCTTTATTGAAGAAAGCGACTTAAGTAAAGTGAGTACAATAGAATAAAACATAATACATATATACTTGCAGCTCCACATTCACTTTTATATCCTTAAGGTACAAAAAAGAGTAATATGCAGGTCATGTCTTAGTATATATATTGTACCTTAGTCATACACAAACAACCTACTAATGAGTTGTAAAAAGAAGCGTTGCTAAACATTACGCAATCCATTTTAATCAAGCCAGTAATAAATCTTTTATATGCAATTGTAGCTCAATCTTGTATTTATAGATCTCCCAAGAGATTATTCGTGCATAACTTTGGCCCCAAGTAAGTAAAATGAAGCAAGACGATTATCTAAATAAACAAATGAATCAAACCAGATTGTAACATTAACGTGAAGTTTTCTTTTTCAGAACAGATTCATCGCTATACTCCGGATTTACAGAAAAATATTATTTTTGGTGTAATGCATTTTAATTTTCTTGTTTAAATTAATAATATCATAGTGCTATTTGATATATATCTTTAATCACAACACCTTCGAAACTTTCTAACTACGAACTTTTATTCATTATGTTAAAGAGTTCCACTAAAATACGAGCTTTTAAGTTCCACATGAGCAAAGTGCTACTCACCAACAATATCTTTATTTGAATTAGCTGGGATATTGTTTACCAGTTTATCGTTCAGTCGTCCTCCGCAGAGACGAATACTGGCCAGGATTATGTAATCTGTAGGACAGTCCTGCATTCCCGCCCCAGCAGTTGTCAACTGTTGACCAGCACCACCAGCACTCATTTCAATGGCAAAGAAAGGAGATGCTTGAGTTTGTTGTTGTTGGTTTGGTGCTTGCATAAATTCAGGAAGGAAATACGTCATAGTACAAAAGCCCACTTCTTTCCTAAAGCAGATGGTGTAGTCAAGATTATTAAAGTAGCCTTGGTCAGTAATCATAACATCAGATACGTAGTTGAAGCTTTGAAACTGACCTTGGATACCCGTGTGGTACTGCAGACAATTTGGAGGTGCTGTCCAAGAAACAAAAAAGTGAAGCATATGCTACCAAAGCGCTCACAACTATGCTGATATATTTCTATCTTGAAAGAAAAAGATAGTTGTACTACCAGTTAATACTAAAACATTTAACTAAGTTATTTAACAACGAGTAAAATGAAAAGATAAAACATTGTTTATATGCTTATTTCACTATATGTTTTATCCGACTATTCTAAAAACAGATTTTCGACAAAACATCCTACGACGTATTGAAAATTTCAAACAGTAACGTTTAGTGGGTTCTAAACCTCATACAAGCTCGGTTTCCCATTGGTTAATCTAACTACGTTATATATCACAGGAATTATATCAAGCACTTAAGTGGCTAATGACTGAATCATTAATTATTCACAGGAAAGATATATACTTAAAGGAAATAGTGGATGCATATAGGGAAACCTTTTAACCCAAAAGGTGACATAAACAAAATGGTGATAATTGGTGGCATACTGCATCAGGGTTTAGTTTCTTATTAAAGTTGGGGGCCTGGCATGGCCAGGTGGTTACGACTCTCGACTCGCAATCTGCGGGTCGTGAGTTCGAATCCCCGTCCCAACAAACATGCTCACCCTTTCAGCCGTGGGGGCGTTATAATGTGACGGTCAATCCCACTATTCGTTGGTAAAAGAGTAGCCCAAGATTTGACGGTAGGTGGTGATGACTAGCTGCCTTCCCTCTAGTCTTTCACTGCTATATTAGGGACGGCTATCGCAGATAGCCCTCGAGTGGCTTTGCGCGAAATTCTTAAGAAACCAAACCTTATTAGAGTTACGATGGCAGTAGATTATTTCAAAGTTATACGATTTATATTCAGTCTTATCTTGGATCCACATTATTATAAAAGCAACTATGAATATATACAATTTCCTAGTAGACCGGAATTATAATGACTCAAAATTAACCTTGGGTAGAGGTGAATTTCAGGCGGCATACGCAGTAACAGTAAATTATTTTAAAGATGGTACTGAGTGCTAGCACAAAATTATAGCAGTATAATTTTTTACAAGTCTTATTATCATGTTCAGTTATAAATGAGCTTTAAAAATCATGTTTTTATGTAGAGAAGAGGAATATGTGTGTGTGAGGCTGACTTGTGAACATATGCATACATGCCTTGCAGGTATAGCGAATACCTGCTTACACTTTTCCAGACATTCAACTCTTGTCTTGTCTATTCATTATTATATAATACTCAACAATAACAACGAATAACAACATTATAGCGAATACCTGCTTACACTTTTCCAGACATTCAACTCTTGTCTTGTTCATTCATTATTATATAATACTCAACAATAATAACGTAGTATGTTTAATTATTTTTAAACTTAATTTGTATTTCAGTTTATAAGTTTGTTTGTTTGTCTGTTTTGAGAGCAAAACCACATTGGGCTATCTGTTGTGTCCACCGCTGGGAATCGAACCCCGGACTTGACTTACTGTGGTCCCATTGGGGGAACATTTTATAAGCAACCTAATGATTTTCAACCCGCACATTAAACATGTGTTTGTTGTATAATATTTTACAATATAATTTTGTATCATAATTCAAATAGAACACAATACTCAATCAACTAACATGAACATAAGTTACAATTGATTTCTTGTAAATAAATTCTAAAGTTCGTTCATTATTTTAAAGCTACATACAAAGTATTTTAGAAACAGCTTTAGATGAAAAATTTAATTAATGTAATTAGTCCTTTATAGATTTCAATTACATTTCAAGTATACACAAATATTATTCAACGTATACGTTATTTTAATGCTATACAGAAGCCAGCCGAGTTCAGTAAAAGATGCGCTAAATGAATTATTCATACTAAATTTTTATTTTGCTTGTTTAGTGGTTATTGTACCGGCCTCAGGATCAGAAGGTCCAAGATTCACACCCGCAGTATGCCGCTGAACACACTCCACACTTTCAGATGTGAGCGCGTTATAAAAATTACTGTATAAGCTGCGGGTGCTGCTTACTGGTTGTCCTCCCTCTGGTCAGCAGCTGTAAATTAAAGACGACTATGACTTAACCTTGAGATCATTTATCTGAGCTTCTAGCTCATGTATTTCACAAAAAGCCATTCAGGTTGAAAATACCAAACATATTTGTCCGTCGCACCTATAAAGTGCTCTCTAGGAGTGTGCTTTTGAGAATAAGACGTCAGTGAAATTTTAAAAGGTATTTTAATCAAGAGTAAAAGTAGTAATTGCTAATATAAAACTTCTGGTCAAATATTCTTCAATATGTAAATCGTTAAAAAATTGGGTCTCGGTTACTTTCATACAAATAAAAGTACAAGCATAAAAGCAGTGGTTATATTGTGATTTTGAAAGAGGTGGAACTCCCTTTTATGATCCACTTTGTAAGAGCAGCGCGGATCACAGCATGGAACAACAGGGCACTTTTTTCTCCCAAACAAAAAAAACCAGGAACGCTAATGTGTTGAATCCTCAAGAAGCGGCGTTCTGTACCGTTCAGCTTAAATGTAACTCCTGAGTACAAGCACAAATAATCAAATATAAATAGACAATACGACAAAATTATTGTAAGTCAAGAAGGAGTATGTTATCAGGTTTTACAATGAGACATATCGTACCTTCATTGGTTAGAAGTCAGAAAATGCCTGCCTAGTATAGCGTGAAGAAATTACACTAAGTAAACTAAAGCTGATATAAACTTAAATATAAACTATAACCCTTGTATATATAAGGTTTTCAGATATGCCAATAATGTTTCTCTGGGAAGTGATTCATTAACTAATTGTATTTAAATCTATGATGATGATTCGTTTTAATAATTGTAATGCAAATAGGTTTAATAGTCACCAAGGTTTCGACTGTCGCAGTTAATTTGAGTCACCCTGATGTCGAAACTTCGAGCTCGACTTCCTTGAGAAATGACGTTGAGTTGAATTGGTCCTTCTGTCCCAGAAACCTCCAAGTAAACTGAACCAAAATATATGACACAGATACAATGACACTTGAAGTTCTTAAGGTGATAACAAAATATCGATTCAGTATCTACCAATTAATAGCTTAATTTTTGTTGTTGTTTTTAAATAGTGTAACAATGTTCAATTTAACGTCATTTTTAAATTAAGAAAATATCATTTGGTGTTTGATTTACTTTATTAAATACTAAGATATTGCTTAGGATATTATGTACCAAAGATAACAATTAATGTTTTTGTTCTAGTCACAAACAATACATTGCTTTGGATATAACGGATAACGAAATCCTGATTGAATTTTGAGTATTTTGGTGCTCTCTTGAGATAAAACTTAAAATAAAAGTTGAAAAAAATTAATTTATGCCAATATGTTGCTCAGATTCTTTTATCTCATCTCAACCTTGCGAATGGCTACATTTAGCAACTTTTCCCCACCCTGTATCCCGAAGTTGTCATATATAATTTCTCGTGCCAATCAAGGTGCTAGAAGTTAATTGTTAGAAGCAAATTATTAAAGTGTGGATCATTATTCTACCCAAGATGACAACAACACTGTTCTACATCCATGACCCAACAGTTTGATATAACATATAACACATGACTGCCACTTCACATTCTTTCAAGAACTCAACCAAAATCTGCGATACAACCACTCAAATCGAATAACACAGGGTTATTTTTCCTTTTGAACCTGCACTTTAAGTTCTTACTTGCAGGTTAAAAGCCGATGATGTTAATGAAAATATACTTTATGACTTACTCCCAATTCTTAAACCATTGGAACTCTACAGCCACCCTCTTTCAAAAGTACCAATCTCCCACTACAACTAGTGAAGACGTAAAAAAGTTATAAGTCTTCTATATCTATTATAATTATTATCAACAACAGATATGGAATATATTACTTTCTTATATTTGCTCAAGTTTAATGGTTTATGCTGGCCTTTTCAGTAATCCAAGAGCTCTGAATGTGGCCCTTTCCAAAAGTTCTATACTAGATGTACAATTAAGGTTGTACTTAAATCCTTTATTGAATTCTCATATCATAACAGGGTGAAGAGAAAGTTTTTTTAGCATGCTTGATTTTGTTCCTAAATGCCTGACACAAGGAATATAACAATAGCAATGTTTGCAAAAACCTGTATTCATAAAAGAAGCTATATGACTTGAATATAGGACAGGAAAAACAAATTAGTATATAAAATAATAGGGCATTTGAGATAGTAATTAAAACTTTTAAAAGTGGATTTTTAAATATTTTCATGAATTATCTTATGTAATAGTAATAACAGAACTTACGATGTTGTCCAGTATTAAACCCACACAGAGGAGGAACAATGCTATTTTGGCTTTGACCACTGATAACCAATCTATCTTCATTACACACACCAAATGTGGGGTTTCCAATGTCGAAAGACAAAAAGTCCAGTCGAAATTGGCAAACGTTAGAATGTATTTTTCGAAAAGACGCAATACATGTTCTGGTTTCGGTGTAGGTGCTAGGAAAGTTGGGGTTCTGAAAGTAGGTGCCGTTGTTTAAGCTATTACTGTCACATGATATTTCAACTGTAAGTAAACAATAACATCATATTAGGTAAACACAGAAGCAGTTGTCATTTAGCACACAATTTTTAACTGTTGATTTATTCTAATGAACATGTATGTGATACTTCAGGGCTAATCTGAAACCATTAGAAACATAAAGAGATTACTCATACAGTAGTTACACGTGAAAATGTATAAATAACACGCGGAAAAGAAGTTACAATTATGAAAAATAGATGAGGTTTGTGTGTGTTATTCATGTTAACGAATAGAAAGGATCATACCGGTTCTTGAACAATTTCTTGTTAGGGAAAGGTATACACACATCTCTAATATAACATGAGAATGGGATAGAATCGTTGTTATTTTCTTTTAATTCTAGACATTTAGAGCTGTGGTACATTCACACTTTGGACCTTACCGTAATAGGCTCAAACATTTATCGGTTTTGTTTATTTATTCAAATTCGAGCAAAGTTACACATGGGCTATCTGTGCCATCTGTTTCAAATTTTGAAGTGATACACTAGGCAGCTAGTCAACACCGCCCATCACCATTTCTTAGGCTACTCTTGTCAGACCAACTAATGGATTTTGACCGTCACTTTTATGAACGCACCCACGGCATTAACCACAGTTCGGCATGATAACCACTTATGGACTTCTGTAATTTCAACATCAGTAGGTAGGACACAACTTTACTAAGTCAGTGTAACTTCACCCCTATTGTTGAATAAGATGGAATGACATCTATAACAATTCATTCAAAATGTATTTTACAAAGCATATTCTTTCAGTCTAATCTTCTTATGGTATATTTATGTGTTTCATGTGATTACCATTATTTTTCACTATAGCTTGCATTCATGTGAAACAAACAAATGGCAATACAGGCTCGGTTGAGTTGACCGACCACGTGACCTCTTTGTTTTCGTTTAAAGTCTTTATAGATTTTATACTTCTAACGTTTAGTAATAATAATAATAAACGAAAATTGGCAGCCTTTCAGTAAACATTATAAGTCTTTCCCATACAAAAAATCATATTTTTAGTGAAGTATTTTTAATAAACTAAAAAGAAAAAAAGATGTGACCGTGAGTATGTCGAATATTTCAACACTATTTGTTTTGAATAGTTGGTCTGTAAACTGATTTTCATGTTAAGATTAAAAATAATTTTCTTCATCTCAAAAATCTCAAATTTCATTTGTGTAATCTTTAAAACCTTCTACACACTTTTCAAATGTTTGTTTTCAGTAAAACTTTGTATTTTATGTGTTATTTTCTTTACCCTAACTATATACAACGTTGGTCATTTTGACGGACTTTAGAAAATCGAAATAAATCTAAATTACCCTCTTTTTTCTTTCTAGAATCTCTTCAAATTGTAACATGAAACTACATTTATTTATCCTAAGTAGCTTTAAACTCGTATACAGTATACATATAATTGTAATTAAATGTTATTGCTTTATTGCCTTTCGAACCATGGCTAACTACTATTGGCACCATTATAAATTGTAAATCACTTGTGGAACGTGCAGCTCACCTTACTCTGTCCAATTACGTTAGCCACTAGCTGCTTGCGTGTGTTTGTGTGTGTTCCCGAGTGTGCCTCGTGAAACATTTTTATTATGCTATTATTATCATTTATTTTACCTAATCTAACCTTAACTAACCTAAAGAGATCCCTATTTTTACATTTTAGTTACTTTTATAATAATAAATAAAGAATAAACATGAAAAACAAGAAATAAAGTACTTACCCCGTCTTCTTTCTGTTTTGCTATCGACTGTCGATGACACTTAACCCTACTTTTAATACTAATAGTAGTAATGCACTAAACAATTTTTATTTAATTAAATAATGCACCAAAAAACATAGAATAATAACATACAAAAAGCAGACAATTTCCTATAACTACCACAATTTTTCTGGCTTTCTAACTGTGCGACAAGAGCAATTAAAAATTCATCTTCTACTAAAAGAGAAATTGACAATTTTTCGTTCATAATACAACGTAACATAATACGTCATTTGACAGATTAAATTATTGTTTTTTTTATTTGTTATAGCTAATATAGAATTAAACTCGAGAGAGAACTATTAACCAATCCTGAAAGAGAGGATGTGAGCAGGTGGGAGGTGGCAAAAGGGGTCTGATTTTCTAGTTGATGGATCTGTAACCGAACAAATTGAAAGCTATAAAAATTATGGTTTGTCTGAGCAATGACGATCTTATAATGAGTAATTTACGTTAATTTCATACTTATTGGAATGGTGGTGAATAAAACAGAGAAGATGGGATGCCTACAGAAAATGTATCACGTTTCTCACACTAGATGAAATTCAGGATTTTTTGAAATATTGCCTTATAAAATTAAGAAGTTAAAACTTATATACTATTAAAATATGGATTATTACCTACGATTTTATGCTATACTAATTGGTATAACATAAACAAAAAGTAGTTTAAAAGAATTTTGAATATAAGCCACTAAAATCTCGTGACATGCGCAGTAAGTGATGCCCGGGCAGAGAGAGTTTATGATATTTTTTGATTGCCAGCAACTGTCTTATCATCATATGCTACATTTTAGGTCCCATAAGCATGGCTAATGTAATGTCTAGAGACTATGCTTGTAATGCGTATGCAAAGTGTCTGTTGATTACACATCACCTGAAAGCATTCCACAGTACTGTAGTGACAGTTTTTGTGATGTTGGGGTGGAACATCATCATTGATGAGAATATTTTTATTCAAAACATCTTTTCCCTGAAGTTTAAAAATAACAACATATACCAACATGGGCAAATATCATTATCTGCTTATGACCACTGTGCAAAATTCATTATTTGCAAGTTTCTCAAAGAAATGACACTCGATGACCAATTTACTTGTGAATCCAACCCACATTGTAACCTTATCATCATGTGGATTGCTTTTTCCCAAATGACACCATTGCAAGTGTTGACCTGGCCATGGAAAAAGTGAGCCTCAGTAATTCAAGCGATGTTGTCTATACTGTTGATGATTTCAACTCAAGCTATCCCCAGTGGCTCAGCATTAAGTCTGACAGCTCACACTGTTAAAAATTGGGTTTTGGTACTCGTGGTGGGCACAGCACAGGTAGCCCATTGTGTAATTTTATGCTTTACAACAATAACCCATTGAACCATAAATTGAAATGCAAAGTTCAGCACTTCATGGGTGATCTCTATTCTGTAAGGGTACATCGTCAATGTCTTGTGCCTGAGGTTCCAGACTGTTAACTGTGAGAGTCTGGAATGACTGGAAATTTGATTGGTGCTGCATTTCCTGTGATCACAACCTGAAAGGACGTTGTTGAAAAATCATTATGACTTCCATCAGAAAACAATCTTGTTTATTAGGTGAGTCTCATTGCTACATACTCCTCTTCATTCGCTGCTCTTACGCCAAAAGAGTCTTGATGCTTCCACAATGTATTAAGGTTGCTGTAGTAATACTATATGGCAGGAATTCTTACGTTAGAGATGATCTGTTAAGATCATTTCTAAAAGCAAAATTAATCCTGGCATATTTGATGCTAGTTTATACAGTCTCCAGTATGCAAATTTCATGATTTATCCCGTGAAATTGTTTTTTACTTCATCTTTTAGTTACGTTATCAACCATTATTGTTCTTTAATGATTATTTTTGAGTCATGCTGCAAGTGACCTGAGTATGACCGCTCTCCCATAATTTAACCACACGACTTCATGTAAATTCAGTTAATTGCGAAGAATATTTCATTCTAGCATTCTTTAATATTCTATGACTGTAATCATATGTAAGGTTTATTTGCATAAGTCGTCGAGTTTGACTTATTTGTAACATACAAAGGAAAGAGACAAAATAGTCCCTAGCATACATTGTCTCAACCCTGACCTCTTTATATATATGTACACTAACGCAGGTAACATACACCATTACTTCAGCACAAAGTCTCTGAAGTTCATATATTTGTGATATACTTACACAGGCAACAGACACCATATCCTCCAGCACACGTTCCCTCAGCACGACCTCCTCGCGATACACATTCTCTAGCAGAAAAACATATTCCTGTTCGGTTTACGCTACTTGTGTTGCAGGCATCGTTTTCGAAGATAGCCAAAGTGAAAATGCTAAAAACTGTGAGGAGAAAGAAACACTTCTAAGAAACTAGATTTATATGTGACACTTATGTTGGCACTCTCCGATTAAAAACTGGGTTTTGTTCTCATTTGATAAATGTATTAATCTTTCAATTTATTCCAGACCTAAAGAATATAGAAAGAGTTTTCTTAAATGAGATTCAACTGTTATTTGGAAATTACTGATACAAATAAACATGTGATTCATATGTCTTGGATTTAAAATTTTTATGAATACTTAACAAGTTATAATAAATACTATCAGAATGTAGTATCTCAAAAAAAGTCTTGTACTAAATTTTTACCCGTAGTTTAGGATTCTGCCTATTAGAAATTAAGAACTCAAGGTTTACTTCACAAACATACTGGATACTCTCATAAAGTGTTGTTTGTCAAAGACTCAAACTATTTAGGAATAACTATATTTTTTCAGTTGGCCTAGAAAATGAATTATTAATGAATTTGTTACTTTTGCGAAACCAACTAAGAACTTTATTCTTCTTAAAATATCTACTGAAAACTATAGTTTTAATCTGCTTCAGCAATGACCTATACAGATAATTTTAGTCTCATTATTTTGTCATTACACTCGCCAGTGTCAAGAATTGGTGGTATTTTTTTGAACTAAGTAAATATATATGTATTATGTTAAGTTGATTTTGCACATCGATCTACACTCAGGGTTGGTCATTGTTGCGCGAGTCAGAGAATCAGGATGTTCATCACCACTGAAAAACATGACATCAAACTAGTCTGCGCACTAGGCTCATCCTAAGATTATACAATACCAGAGGTAGTTTCAGTTTAACCTATGTTCGATCTCTTGTGATATAATTTACCATATAGTTTGATCCTACTAAGTTAGTTTCTTATCTTGTCTCACTAGGTTCATTCTGGGATGGTAAATTTAAGACACATTTCATTCATACTAGATTCATTTTTCTATTCAGCCTTAATAAGTACATTCTGGTGTGATACATTTTAAGATACATAGAGGGTTGATTACGTTATATTAAAACGAGTTTCAGTATGCAAATCAGCAAGTAACGTAACAACCACAGCATTTATCAGAACTACATTATCACATAGTTAGTGTGATTGTCAATGAAAATCAATCGCTCTTGGGAATGATATGTAACAGCCCTTGTGAGAGGGAGTGTGAACACAGCTTCAAACATGGCGTCCACGGCATTCCGAGGGGTGTGGGGGCAACGAACACAAAATCCGTTATTGTATTCGGTTTCAGGGATCCTGAAAACCTACTCCTAGACCCCCATCATGCCTGAGTAACCTTCCTATCAGTTTTTAGCTACGCCATTAGATGAAGACACACTCGAGTCACCCCAATTCTGCCTACCTAGACTGTGAGACGAGTTTGCCAAAAAACAAATTCACAAACACACAACATGATTTCATACAGGAGTTAAGATCGAAATCAGTCGTACTTGTTTCATGTTCGTGTAAAAGATTTAAAAACACAGATCTGTTGTTTTATTTTATCTTTAGAATCTTTATTTCTTTGAAGTTAAGCACAAAGCTACACAATGGGCTATCTGTGCTCTGCCCGCCACGGGTATCGAAACACGGATTCTAGAGTTGTAAGTCCACAGATATACCGCTGTGCTACTGGGGGGCAAGAATCTTTAGAAACAGTTTCTTTCTGCGTAAAATCACTTTTCGTGGTTGAACATTCCGATTGATTTTTAAAATGTTGCTATATTTTTCTTTAAGCTTTAGAGAAGTAGATAATAGTAATGTTACAGTGTATCAAGCCTTTGATGTTCTTGTCTTACTAAACCACAGTTTGAAGAGCTAAAATACTAAGAAAGCATGCTGGTATATATTATTCAAATGTTTGACGCATTGTATTAAATACATAGTTACTGCAGTGGAATAATATGTTCTAATTATTAAAATAATATATAATCCAACATATATTTTTAAAGAATGTTCACACATATTTGTGAAATCAGCCTCGAAGCTAAATTTTCCATAGTAGTGTGGAACGGATTTTGTATAAACATATATTATATTCTTTCATGACAAAATAACTTAAGCTATATAGGTTTTTAACAATATTTCACATATCGTAAAACAGCGGAGTGATTAGGGACAAAAAAAATCTCCGTATCTAACTTTACTATTAATTTCAAATGCATTATTAGTTGAATTACCACAACGATTCCATATATATTAGCTCTAGTGCCTAGGCTTTCTGTAAAACACAATACAGCATTCTTAGAAGAACTAATCTGCTTTTTATTATAGCTGATATGTACAAGTTTACAACTGTTAGTTTCTTTTCAAAACCATTTGTGTATAGCAGATGTTCATTGATTGTTTTAAATATGTAAGATGAAGTGTGCTTCTTTTGTAAGTCTTTGTAGCTTTTTAAACATATTTTGTTTCTTTCTCTGTAGCATGCATGCATATCATGTCCCTTACCATCTATATTTTTTAATATTGATTATTTAGTTTCCACACTGTCATGGCGGCAACACATGGTCCAAGAGGTCTGATATTATCTTGTTCTATCCAAACAAGCCATTTCTCTTTTGTTAGATGACATTTCTGTCCGCAAGAATATTTCATTGTATTTTGAACCTGGATCAACACTACTTAGAACTGGAATATCCTTTGCTGACAGAAGTATGACATCAACTGAACTTGATAGGTGACACTTGCTCACAGAGAACAGAGTTTACGAGGAGACGATCCCCGCTGGACAAAGCTAATGTTTGAAATCAAGGCACTTTCTTTGCTCCAGTTTTGCATGCAGAGATACTTTTTGAAGTTCGTTCAATGTTGAGGTAATCCATCTTGCAAGAAGGAAGACTTTAAGACTAACGGGTGCAAGACTCGGAGTGAGGACTGTCTATTGTGGCAAGTGGGTTCATGCTCAGTTTTCTTCGTTTTGAGGTTGTAATAAATAAAGATTTTTTTCCTTTTATTTAAAGTGTCAAATTTCCACGAAACGGAGACACATCCAAGGTTCTCAATTTTCATGTAATGGTTTGAAGACAAATAAAGTATGTGGATAAGTAACCCTTTTGTAAATCAGTATTGTATTCCATCTGTTGGTGTATATAGATGTGGTACTTTCATATCAAACTGACTTCCCGACAAGTTTCTCTGATAGAAATGCCTGTGAATAACTGCAAGTTCGGCCCAATAATTTAAGTGAACTTCCCAAGTGAGAGTATTCGACTACATTTTTGGAGTTAGTGTGTAAATAGAAAAAATCTGTTCCTGATCGCCCCCTTTTCACGATACAGGTCTTGTTAATCTCGCAGTTGTTTAGATATATATATATAAAACATATTTATTGAAATTGAATAACAAGTCCGCGTAATCACACGTGAATTATAGTTTAGAGATATATCAGCTGTTATCAGTCCAATTAAATCAAACAAGAATGTTATCAAAAGAGTTTTATATGTCTTCATGTGTGGGACAAAGTTTGGAATTAATTTTTTTTAAACACACACACCTTTCCTCTTACTTATTAGCAAATATGTTGTTGAAGCTATCAATGCTTTGCAGTTAGGCTTAGCACCTTTTTTTTTTCATTTTATAGAAGTATATTGTAATACGGAACAGCGATGTTTATGCTATTCACTGAGTCATAGTGCTCCAAATTATAGAAGCAAGCCAGATTTTATTACTTACTGCAAAACCTTTTAACATGTTCGCTGTGGTATTAATAATTCCTACCCTGGTGCCAACCACACTTTTCTTTTTTTACTTAATAAATGTGTATAATATTTATATGGGTAACTATACTATGTTTAATTAGCTCATTGAAGCCACTTGTAATATGTGACCCACTTGTGTGTCACGTCGGTCCATAACTAAAAGTCGGTTGTGACCCAGCGGTGAGGCACATGGTAGCGAACGTGTTAAGAGTGTTTAATGAGCTGTGGGTCAAGCGTGGGTTAATAGTTCACGGGGCCTGACTGTTAATCCAAGATTTTTATGTTTGCGCAAAAATGCGCTCCGCATTTTGTGCTTGTGTATTCTTTATAAGGGCTACAGTCAAATCACTGTATTTGTTCAGATAACAGTAACACAAGAGTTAGCGTTGGATGTTGTTAACTAACTGATTTTCCTCTAGTCTGTAGCAGTTCAGTTAAAGTGGGCTATGCGCAGAGGGACGTTCAGTAATTTCGCAAGAAAATTCTAAACAAATACAAAATTAATGTGTATGTTTCGAACACTTTTGGCTCAGTATGCAACATTTTATGAAAACATAATTAATACAGTATACAAATGTTTCAGTATTATTTTGTCAAAAACCAATGAGTATACAAATAGTGCTTAGGTGTGTGTTTGAAAGAGATCTTTCAACGAAAATCATAACAGTATCAAGAAAGTTTTTAGCGTGAGGATCTTACAGTGATGTTGAAAAAAAATCGCATTTGGCACCTTGGAGCTGTGGGTGTTTTATAAGGATAACGGTCAAATCTTACAATTGAATCAGATAAGAATAGTCCAACATTTGGCATTGGATTCTGTTGACCAGCTACCTTCTTTCTTATTTATCAGTTTAAAAGTAGGAGAAGACTTTTGCAGATAGCCCTTGAGTAGCTTTGCGCAAATATCCGAAAACAAACAAACAAGCAAAATGCAATAATGCTAAGGTTAAAAAAATTCTGTATTGCGTAAACTAACTTTTGTAAGTATTTCTTAGTACAGATTAATGCTAGAGCTTTGACTTCTAGAATGCAAATTCAATAGCGATTAAAATTTTTAAATGCGTAAATGTGCGAGAGAATTCGTTCATATTTACATCAGAACATGTTTTGGACTTAAGATAAGATTTCGTTGAATTAAAATAAGTTAATAAGTTAATCTAATTAATACCATTAATTATAACCATTAATTATTATATATTTTCATTACTTGTTAAAATTATAAGGATTATATTACATTGTTAGCTTAACATACGTATTCTGATTGACTGAAATATATTAAGCTTGCCGAACGTCATGAAATATAAATTGACTTTGCTGCAGTGTTATTATTCTGGTTTTTTTTTCTAGTTGTCTTGTATGTTGATTTAGTACACTGAGTACTTCTACTCAGTGCATTATACAGATTTGACTTCATAAGCTTACGCGTTTTTTATTCAGTACTGATCTATGTGCTTAACTTACGTTTGAGCATTAAAAGATCGTTAATGATCATAATCATAACTTCAGTTTTAATAAGAGCAAATAAGAGACATAAATTTGTCTTGTTTTCTTTTTCTTGTTGTCTTTTTTTCAGAACACTAAATAATAGGTTAAGTCAAACTTACACCTGGCTTTTCGACTGTTGTTGTCCGCATTGTTTTCGCCCATGGACGTGTTGGGATAAGAATAGTGAGGAGAAGACCGTCCTCTAGCGGCAACTCGGTATATTAACAACAATGTAGCCATTGCATAGAATACGGTAACCATGTAACCTTTCGTCAACATTGTAGAGTTAGAACTTTAGATTTTAAGTGAGTTAGATCTTGTGTGCTGAGTAGGTGATGATCTAGTCTTCTTCCTTTGATATCTGTCGAGGATAAAAAACAAGCAATCAATGTACACGGATTTTACTAAATCTAGATATAAAGTTATACATGTAAACGAATTTGCGTCCTTATTGTAAAGTAACTCAAAAGATGTTTATGTTTGGAACATAAAACATGGAAAGTACAGAAAGAATTTCTTTTCTCAAGTTAAGGTTTAGCGCAAAGCTATACGAGGGCTATCTGTGCTAGCCGACCCTAATTTAACAGTGTAAGACTAGAGAAAAGGCAGCTAGTCATCACCACCCACCGCCAACTCTCGGGCTACTCTTTTACCAACGAATAGTGGGATTGACCGTCACATTATAACGCCCCCACGGCTGAAAGGGGCGAGCATGTTTGGTGCGACGGGGATTCGAACCCGCGAACCTCAGATTGCGAGTCGAGCGCCCTAACCACCTGGCCATGCCGGGCTCCACCGAGAGAAAAATACATGTATTTAAAATCCCAGTCAAGTTTCTTTAGTTTTTCCGATTAGAATCGTGTAATTTCATTTTATTTTTCTTCCCCTACACACAAATTTAAATGCGCTTTATTATAACAATCTGAAAACGATCATCAATGCTAAGTAGAAATCAACCACTGCAAGTTCTGGATCATTGTAACAAAACAAGAATTTCCGGTTTCAAAACGGAGTTAAAAAGTGGCTTTAAGGTTTTGATAAAACTTATGTTATAATTCTTTACTGGTGTTTGATTTAATTCATGTTTGTACACTATAATTTAAAGAAACTATGTGCATGTGTGTGTATAAATATATATATGTATTCTTTATGAGCACAGTGAGGACTTACAACCGACCCCGAGATTTTCCGGCCACAACATGCTAACGCTTTAGGTGCTTCAAGTCACGTGAGAGAAGGGAGTGAAAAACAAACACGCGGAAGTTGTGTTATTACTGTAGGCTATATTAAAAAAATGTAATTTGTAACAACAGTAAAACAGTAAAATGAATATTCTCTCTCTTTTTAACAGTGTTGAAACATCTTATGCTTTACCAAGTAAAAACACCTAAGGGCAGTTGGCTAAAGGTTATCGTTCACGACGTAGGTTCACAAAGTATCTTCATTTCAACGCAAGTAGTCAACCTTGAACTTTTGACCTTCTTTCCTGGTAATGGAATTTTGTAAATTTGAACCTTTGCTAAAAACATTTTCTCTTTGAGTAATCGTTTGTTTTGTTTACATAAAGGCAGACGTAATTCGTTCTAGTTTCTGTACATAATACAAGTAACAGAACTAACAGCACTGGACTCCCTATTGTCACCAGTGTGGCTTAAGTATTAAATAAAACATAACCAAATAATACGATTGACTATAAGACAATGTTTACAGTTTTAATAATTTTATATCACTGGTTTTTTGCATTTCTTCCCCTGATCCTTGTTTTTCTTTTTAGATTAATAGTAAAAACATAAAAATACATATGAGAGAGTTAAATAAAGCTCTTAGTCTTAGAATTTTGTCTTAGTTATGGATATTGTACGTTTACATAGAACAAAATTCCCCAAGTGGCACAGCAGTATGTCTGCGGACTTACAACGCTAGAAATTGGGTTTCGATATTTGTTGTAGGCAGAGCACAGATAGCCCATTGTGTAGCTTTGTGCTTAACTTCAAAGAAACAAACAAATAAAACAAAATGAAAGAAAAAAAGAAGTTTAAAGTGCAATGCAGAGCCAGTTAAGGAAATATTAGTTTTTAACAAAAGTTAAAAGACTGTTCGCTCTTAGAAAAACAAACAAAACCGAATTTTAGTACTTACAGTTTAACACATTTCTTCGATGTAACCTCTTAACAATAGCTGGCAATCTTATATTTTACTATAAGCTAAATAAAACTGAGAAAAAGCCAACAACAACAAAAACTAACTATATGTCTATCTTCTCAGGAACGTTCTTGGAAAGTTTGTAAATGGTATCTGAAAATGCAGTGCCTAAAAGCATGTTCTGACTTTATACTACAATACCACAGTGGAAACGTTCTGGTTCATATAAAACAATAATTTCACTTGTGTTTTTGTTTTGTTTAGCAGCTTCTAAACAGCATCTCAACTGATCAATATGACCTACACTAATTAGTTTAGTAGATGAATAGAATGTTTCTATTGACGTAAAACGGACAATGAACTGGATAATGGGACAAATAAGACGAATGCTTCTCACTGAATGCTTTATGATGTTTATGTATTCAGTCATATAGAACATCACTCGTTTACTAATGGTATGTTTTCCAATTACAAATGATTAGACACTGTTTTTTCTCTCCCTGAAGTTGTTTGTTTTAAGAACAGGATATATATCCTTTTACAGAAGTGGCAAAATATAACAATGAAGAGCACAGCACAGCGTATCAAATACAGGATTTGCAAAATCAAACTGGAAATATAAAGATCAGATAAGATTCTTTCACTATCAGTATATTTCTCATTAATCCTAGTTTCACCCCTTTATGTACATGAGGGTGTGATTTAAGAATGAACAACTTTCAAGGATTTTTATAGATATTTACACGTTTACAAAAAAAAGATTCCTGCTTCTTCTTCTGTTTGCTTTTAGGGGTTATTAATAAGTTTTCTGTGTTGTATATATTAAATATAATGATATTAATACTTCCTGAAAATAGAAGTAAAGACTAACTTGTAACCGAACTCTTTCTTTTTGTAAATAGGAATAAGGAAACTGAAACAATTTAGATTTAAGTATGTTATCTACACAAAGCCATTTATCAATACTTTTTCAGAATGCCATGATCGTCTCGTGATTATGATATTGCGTTGTGGCCACAGTAATCTAGGTTTGAATCCTGGTCAAGGCAGGTAGTTTTTGACTCTAGTGTAATTTTTCTTTCACGTTCACTTACAAAAGAAAAAAAGGAAAACCTCACACTTTCACTCTTGATGTTCAAATAAATATCGATTAAAATGTAGATAGAACAAGGAGTATCGTGAACGTCTGGAAACTTTCTATTAACAGTCAGGAAAACATTCGACTTTTTTTGTATTTGTCCAAGAATCGTTGACGCTTCAAAGCTTATATTAGCTCACATTAGATGATAAAGTCCATGGCATGACCAGCTGCAGTTCTTAGCATTTCAAGCTAGGTTTATATCATGCGAGGAAAATTTACACGTCTTCACTTGGTGTGAGTGAGGATGGTTTGGTATGATTTTATGTTTTACTGTTTTGGAATGTTGAGTTTTGTTTTATGAATGTAAATTAATATGTTGCATTTTACAAATTACAAAATCGGAAGGCCTAGCCTTAAACACTGTTTTTTTTATGATATGTGGATGTATTAATAAAAGTTACTCAAGGAGTATGTTTTATTCTCCACACGAAACCTTTAATAAGTTTAAGCATATCACACGCCACATTTGTTAAGTTTAAGCATACCACACGCCACATTTGTTAAGTTTAAGCATACCACACGCCACATTTGTTAAGTTTAAGCATACCACACGCCACATTTGTTAAGTTTAAGCATATCACACGCCACATTTGTTAAGTTTAAGCATATCACACGCCACATTTGTTAAGTTTAAGTAAATTCAATTTTGTTAGTTTAAAACGAAGTTTTAAAATAGGATGGGACTGCTTTCGTGGTTAGCGAGCCGACTTATGAATCCTAGCATCTAAGATAAAATTAATTGGTAATTAAACATAACATAAAGAAAAACTCAGTCTTGCCTACTTCTCACATTCAATCTAGGGATCAACAGTTTACTGTTTCATCTAACTATTACAATAAGTTATAAACATACTAAAAATAAACAAAATAAATAATAAAAAGCATTAAAGATATTAATGAGATATTAGCTACAATTAAACACAAATCGACGTAGGAATTTTTTCTATTTCATGCACCATGTACATTTTTGAATGTAGTTTTTAATGCTGATTTCAGAAATATAAATTCAAATTTGGAGAAATATAAAGAAATATATATATTTTTTTTTATTTTGCTAGGTTAGGTTAGTTTATGTGAGACTAGATCAAGTTAGACTAGCTAGTAAATAATTACATGTTTATTTAAAAATAAAATAAAAGTAATTAAAAAAATGAAGATATTTTCCCATTCTTTTCCCCTTAAAAATCAATTCTCCAAATTTTAATTTACATTTTTGAAATCTGCAGCAAAGTGAAAGCACTTAGAATGTGTGGTTAAGAGACGTAACAAGCGATATTGGCTAGAATCCGGGTTTCGATACCCGTGGTGGGCAGAGCACAGATAGCCTATTGTGTAGCTTTGTACTTAATTACAAACAAACAAGCGACATTGTGGAACCAATCATAACATGATGACTCGTATCTCTACGAGTTCGTTTGGCGTCGTAGACATGAAAATGATGAGCTC
>NW_013665821.1:23981-47109 GCF_000517525.1 Limulus polyphemus | reverse complement strand
CCGACTATTGTGGAACCAATCATAACATGATGACTCGTATCTCTACGAGTTCGTTTGGCGTCGTAGACATGAAAATGATGATCTCTTCAAGCAAATATTTAAGAATATTTCGGAATTTTACATTGAATTTATTACGTTGACACTAGATACCATGTATTGTCTTGATGTCTTGAAATTCTTTTAAATACATAGGTATATATGTAATGTTAAAAGTACTTCCTTTGTTTCGTAAGCAAAATAAAAAAAATTAAACAGTAATATTTCAGTAAACATTATCTTTTGTACAGAAAAAAATTAGAATTTCTAAAAAAAATATTTTTGCTAAAGATTAATGATTCAGTAAAGGAAAGTGTAGTATTGAGTACTATATGTTGTTTTCATTTTTTCTATCTAAAATATTTCATGCAAAATAACATAAATTAATAATAACAAAATAGATAGACAGATATTAACTTTTTTTTATTTTACTTCTTTTGCCAGTCGCCATTTAGTTGATCAAACCTGAGAATTTGAAAAATCACTGTAAAGTGTGAAATACTTAAATAAGACAATGTTAGTAATATAGATAATATATTACAGACAATTACACATCCCTAGTAATCTCATTGTTTCACTTCAACCTCTGAATAGATTTATCAAGTGTTTCATGATTGTTTTATTAATAATTTTAACAAACTTGGTAACATTTTATAATTTCTTGTGCAGAATTATGAGTATATATAATATGAACATTTGCTGAATTGCATTTGATACACTTCCCCTACTTATGAATGATGAAGCACTTTCCCTCTATATTTGCACTTGTAGGCATTATGTACATATATCCTTTTATAAGTCTATAAACCATAATATATAACTTGTTTGACACTTTTCAATCATGTATACGAACAGTTTAATACAACAGTTCAGGTTTAATTCTACTATAGGGTCTGATATATATACTCATTTTATAAAATGATATAAACCTAAATATAAATACTTAATCAAATAGCCGTGTTCTAAACGTTTTGATTGAATATATTTTTCCACAACGACAGTATAAAGTTATATGCTATTTTTTATGATATGTACGTGCTGTGGTATTCTAAGACATTTAGAATTTTGTCAGCATTGTTGCACAGGATTCCGTATATATTATGGCTTAAAACATGAAATTCAATGTTTGAAAGTCAAATGTTGTATAAGTTCTACTTAAAATCTGTTTACTGCCCATGTAGAATTAAATAAAAAACTTTGTAAGCATATTTAAATTGACCCATATTAAATTTATTGTGATGAAAGTTATGTAAGATTTTGTTTTATAATTTAGTGAAAGCTACATAAATAAAGTGTATAAGAAAGTTATAGAACGATTTTCACAAGTTATTAGGGGTGGGCAGATATCTCTAATGGCTTCGTGTTTAATAAATGTTCTGGGATACATTGTACGTGATGACATTTGTGGGTGTTGATTTTTTAATATGTTCAGAACTATGGATGGGATCAGTGAAACAATGTTACGTTACCGAATCGAATCTTTCCCTGAATTAAATGCTAAAGATTTATATATAATACTCACTAAATCAGAGGTGCCAAGGGACTTTGGTAAGTCGCGGCTAAAGCTTAAATGTTAAAGGTAAAATAAAACTGCTCAACAAAATTTTTTTTCTCTCTTCTGCTAGGAAAAAATGCAACTGTTTCTGAGTAATTTGACGATTCTGATTCTAAACGTCATATTGAAAGTACTGATCGCCTCTAGTTTTTGAGTTATGATAAATTTATTCAAAATATTCTTATATATCGTGAAAATAACAATTTTCCATTTAATAGCTTTATTTATTCGTTGAAAATTGCATTTAAGAATGTATAATCTGCATTATTTGATAAGTTTCTTTCATGTTCACAGCATAAACACCAAGAATCGATGGCTTAGTGTTCCAATTCAAAAGTACAGCTTTCAGATGAAACGATAAAAGTCTCCATTCTTGAGGATGTTGTTCAGTACTTAATTCTTCCATTAGTACATCAACATTTTTACAGAAACACAAAGTATCTTGCATGCTGTAGTGAGAAGCAAGACTTTTATGACGACTTTGGTAAATTGAAACTCTTGTTCCTGGAGCTAATAAATTTCATTACTGTAAACAGGAGCCAAGAAGTTCCCCATGCTGCTTTGATAGAGACAAGTCACGAATCAGATCATTTAATTATTCTTGTGTGATCAGATGAGGCAGTTTATGTTGAGGTACCACAGGAACAGAATTACTAGGTGAAGAGGATGAAGATGATTCGTTGTCTTCTTCGTAAGATAATTCTTCTGTTTCCCAATTCACTGGTGGATGTGACACTGGAAGAACATTCCTACGATGTACTGGGTTCGTTGCAGATGCAATATCTGGATATTTAATGCAGTGTTTACTTTTGCCTGAATATCCACAAAGATTAGTCATGCAAAAATAACATTCAACTACATGATCTTTGAGCTCACGCCATATCATGGGAACTGCAAATGGCATACTTGCTCTCTTTTATTCAGTCACTGTGTGAAGCCAGATGTGCAAACTGTACATCACACTTGTGGAGCCTAATTGTTTTCTAGGTTACCATTTTTACACCACATTTAGTGGTATTAAGCTTCCTTTACCTTGTGTGTGTGATGTTTATCCTTCGTGAAATTGTAATATATTTTCCACAAACATAGCAGAAACTGTTTGGGTGATTTTTTGCACTTTCGGCCTTTACTTGAAATGAAGGCAGCCAGTATTTCAAACGATTTTCTAAAAAATATAAAATAATATATGTTTACAGAACTAGAGTTTAAAAGATTTGAAGAAGCAACGTTTTGCAGAATTTGATTATATTACGGGTAAGATCAACTGAGAGAGAGGCGTCTGACTCCGCCCCTTTTACGCTCAGTCGAGGGATTTCTCGAATTTTCTAGCAAATTGAGCATGTGAGGATCTCGTGATTCCCAGCAGAGCAGGTGAGTGTGGAAATGAAGCAAAATTGTTCAATCGGCTACAATTATATCAGAATAAATATCATATATGAATAATATACCTGGAATTTTACACCAATACGATACAGTCAGTATTTGAAGTTATGAAAAATGTTTGTCTTTTACCCATTAAACTGTCCAAGTAAACTTAATTTCACAGCATAAATCTATTGTACTGAATTGATTGCATGTGTTACCTATTAGAATTTCGAATGGTCTGAAACCGAGCTAAATGATACTTTAAATTTAATAATTAAATTGTATTTTAGATTTAGCAGTTGAGTAAAAGCCGATATATAGTCAGTTTATGATATTTGCCAACAAGATTGATACATACAGTTTTCTTTTTAACACAAATGCGTTTTAATATACACACAACAATAAAATTTACAACGACAGTTATTACAAACAAAGATTTATAAACAAAAGTTTCACAAACTTACAAGCAATATAAAGTCTTCTTTCTAGTATGGAAATTCTTTAATATCTTATCGAGGGTTCGCGATGAGCGAGTTAATTACGAGTTGATGTAGATACGATTCGCTGGGAAGCTAACTAGCTTTGTCCTTTGCCACACACGCTGAGTTTCCACCGTTGAAGTTAGGTAACGTTTTCGTAAAAACACTAATGTCCAATGAGAATCCACTGAAGTTAGATGAGTTGTAATGTTCGAATTTTGTAAGTGTTCCTGGTCAAATATCTGAAGTTTCCCGAAAGTTACCAAAGTTTATAGCACACTGACTATAGCGAACTAATAATAGATACTCTCTTTTTAGCGCGTCGCGTTAGTTATAGTTATAGACGTGTGGAGGTTTTCTAGAAATTTCAGCTTTACGTAACAATACTGACGCTAACACAAGCGTTTACGTATACACATATTGTTGATTCTTACTCTCGAGAATCTTTTACAAGTTTGGAGAATAGGCGGGAGTTTCGCAATATATATTTAATAGTATAAATCATGTATGTTTCTAAATATAAATTTAATCCGAACAAACGTTGATATTAAAATAAATATATAATAACAAATTTGTTACACATGGTATTTCACATAGTGCTGATAGAATATTAAGATATTACAATAACTCAAAATTTAGAGGTGATAGAAAAAAATCTTATTACATTTTTGAAATCAGCACCATCAAATTACCCCGAATTACTTAAGTTTTTTCTAGAAGCAAATTTTTGTTTTCCAGTGTAATTAGTGCTTGAGTTATCAAAAGCACATATACTATTCAAGGTTGATTAGTGTCACAATATCATAGATACTGTTTTTAGTAAATTTGGTCCATTTATCGTAATAATTTAAATACAAAAGGTAAAACTGTGTCCCAATACGCATGATGTAAATAGACGCTCTGTTAACTACCTGTTGCTCAGGCCTCACTGTTATCGAGATAAAGATGTTACAGTCAGTTTCACAAAATTATAAAATATTCACCTATTGGGAACCAACAGCTTCCATAACTTTTACTTTAACAAATACATATATCTCAAATAATGAATACAATCATTTTCATTTGACGTATACTATAAAGAGTTATACATTTTATAAACAGTATTTCTTATCTTGGAATAAAACTAACAAAGATCAGCGAAACTAATAAACTTTTACCATCTGTGTTTGCACCACGTGCTCTTCGAACGAATTGTTGAACTTTTTTAACCATATTTGATCTCATCCTATTTCTTGTTTTCTAACACTTAGTTTATTGTTATAGGTGTTTCAGAAAGGTTTCACATAGATTTATTAGGAAGTTAATGACAGACTTTCGTAGCTCAACAATAAGTTTTGAGCTCATACGAGGTTTGAGGATTCTATTAAATCGTGTTTAAGGCCACAATTATCACTTTCTATTGTATTCATATTCTTCACAAAAGTTATATACTTGGGTAGAGTAACTTTACAAAGTATTTATTTATCTAGCTTCTCGAAGGTTTTTAATAAATGATTGGATATCTATAAAATATAATTAATTACTACTTATACCCGTGATCTTGTATCTGATAACCATATGAACATCGTGCTAGGTTTATATCAGTATCTTTGTCAAATGTTCCTGAAAAGTAAAAGGTGCTGTATGTTCTTTTTTAATTAAATACAATTAAATAAAGAATTAAAGCTTTTGAAACGTATCAAATTGCAGTAACATATAAATTTTAAAACAAATAGAAATCAATAAATTTCTCACAATTAATTTTATGTTTTCAGTTAATTTTCATAACGCAATAAAATAAACTAGTCTAATATAAACTCCAGTGATAGGAAGCTATTCAAATGGATATCAAATCCAAAATCACGGGTATAATCAGTAATTGAATATATCTTATTAAATATACATTAAGTATAATCATATATTTAAAAATACTTCAAAAAATAGATAAATAAATGAATTCTAAAGTTACTTATATACCAAGTATATAACTTTGTGAAGAATATAAATACAGTGGAAAGTGGTAATAACTAGAGCATTAGACAAATGGAAATAAATTTAACTTATATTCAAAGTATCGCGACTTTTTAATTTTCGTCTAGTTTATTTGTTTGCGACGTTTCGGGCAGAATAGTTATAAAGTTTTCGTTATAGACGTGTGTGTTTTACCAATTTTTTCACACGTCTTTCGGTCTTTTCTACTGTATAGTACATTTTGTTCTTCAGTGAGCCACTGGTAAGTTTATGCACTTACAACGCTGAGAACCGAGATTCAATTCCCCGTGGTGAACAAATTTCAAATAGCATATTTTGTAACTTTGAACAAAATCAAACAAACAAAAAAACTACTTTACATGAATCATACGTCAAAGTTATGATAATTGTCAACCGCCTCCTCGTTATCTATTTTAATAATATATATATATATATATATATATATTCACTTTAAAAACTTCTTTCTTATTATACATAAGAAAATATAAAAGCTTTGGTATATATATATATCACTATTTTTCCAAAATCAATATTTAAAATTTTAAAACTTCAAAGATCATGAATAATATTTATCTCTTCTTTTAGCTCTTTAACAAAATATTTAAAAAAAATTATACCAGAAAATCGATTATTAGTCATCCATTTAAAGCTAATTAAAGTTTCCTGAATTATTGTTTCATTCTCAACTTGTTAAGGGCCGGGTGTGATCTAATGGTTATCGTGTCAGGCTGCGGATCCAGTATTTGTGACGTGATTTCTCTGATTACGCTCTGCAGTTCAGGCCTGGGAGCGTTATAAGAATTAGTGTCAGTCAGATTATTTGGTTTAAAGAGCCTTGTGATGGCAGGTTCTGCTCTCTGGCTGTCGTGTTTTTGGCCCGTAGAATTAAAGACGACTATACTAGATTTCTAGACGAAACTGAGCTGGTCGTTCAGCCCACGTGCGCAAGAGATGCTGTTGAAGTTAAAGATTCCAATTCAAATTTGTGAAAATATATCTTTTATCACTAGTTATCTCCTGCCTGTGTCCAATCTTATTGGATCTCTTTTGATTTGCCTTTTATATTCCTGATCATGTGTGTTCCTATTTTACTTAAACATTTTACAGGTATTAAGTAATTGTGTTATTCTGTTTTTCTTGAGAGCTATAAGATTTTATTCATTATTATTCCTCAGTGGTTTGTATTTTCATATCAAACACTCTCCTTGTCATTATACCAGTACACAGTTGTCACAAACTTCCAATGTTCTTAGTTAAAGCTAAGTATAAATATAAATCTCAATTGTTAAGTTGTATTTTGTAACTTTCTAATACTTTAGATATTTACTAACACCATTAAACCACATCAATCTCAAGCAGTAATTATTTCAAGTGTCTCAATCTATGTGATTCTCAACGATAACGTAACTTCAAAAAATTGATTTACTTTGAATATTGTAAGTCGTTGATAGTGCCGAGTTCTAGTGAGGCATAATTTTGAATATATATAACTTTTTCCAACTTTTTAAAATCTGTATTTTTATCCAATTTAAAGTTTTAATGGCGTTAAAATATTGTCAGGAAATATAATATATTTTTTTCTTGAGGTTCGGTAATTTGTTCTGTTCTCTTATGTCAATCTCCTGTCTAGAGCAAGTCCTTAACCTTGTTTAATACATCTAGAGGTGCTAATTTTTAAATACACTGATGCACAAAGAAACATATTAGCACAGTATACCAAAGTAGTCCTTTATCATGTTCAGTACTCAAATATGTATTCAGAGTAAGTTGTTTTCTTTTGTTTAATACATTTAACTAGAAAGAAGTCCATATTAATCTAAACTAAGTTACTGATTTTGTTCAATACGGTGATGTGTAGAAAAACACATAATACCCCAACATTAAGTTTCTTACAGCTTCCGGTTTCCTTTTACCTATATTTACCCATTACAGGAAGTATAAATAAGTGTTTTTTGTTTGTTTGTTTCATATTCTGATTTATGAAGAGACACATAGAAGCGTCATGTGAAATCATATCCTCTGTTAATATTTATACAAGAATAGAAACAATTCGTAGATTTTTCATTTTTATCTTAATCGTCTTAAAATAAAATTATGTTATGTGGAATATCTTGTTGTAGTTAATCAAAGAACTATCTAGTGTTTTATAAAAGGAAATTATAACTACGAGTATATATATTATACATATGTATCTAACCGTTTGTAGACTGCCACTTATGTGTTCTGAAGACTTCTAAGAAGAAACATAACAAAGAAAATAACGTTTGTAGTACTTGCTACAGCTCAATGATTTTACTAGGAACGTGATCGTATGAAGAGCTAGCTGCACCACAAGGCAATTAAACTGTAAAAACACCACATTTTTAGTTCATTCATTGTTTGGTTGTTACAGCTGACCGGCTGAGAATAATGTTATATATGGAGGCTTTTTATATCGTTATATTTCCTGGTGCAAAGCATTTATAAACCACTTTTCATACCAATTTCCTTTATTCATCACAAGAAGAAAATTCTTATAAAGATCGTTTGTATTGAAATACAGAATCTTGGATAAAAATGACTTTCTATTTTTTAATATCGTGCAAAAATGATTAAATTTAATTTTTTGTCCTCCGGTGTGCCAGCGGTAAGTTTCAGAACTTACAAAACTAAAATACGGGATTTGATCCCCCGTGGTGGACAGAGTGTAGATAAACCATTATATAGCTTTGTGTTAAAATCCAGCAACAACATTACTTAATTTTAAGGATGTTTTGCCAACTAATGGCATTTCGTAGATAATTATTTTGTCATGCTCTGAGAATCTTAAAGCAACGCCAAATTTTACCGAGCCATGACTTATTAACTGACAACAGTTTTAAGCTTTAGATGTTTTAATATTTAATCTTTTTTTATAATCTCCATATCCTTGTGAGTGTGAATGTATCAACACGTTTATTATAACCATAGGAATATAAAACAGAGCTGAAACTAATATTCCACGTTACGAATTAATGCTGAATAGTAATATGTAGCTTTGATGAATTTTTACCAATTCTAATTTTTTTTTATCAGTAAATGACTAAAACGTCATTAAATGATAAAGAGAAAATCCCCAAAGACTAGGGAAAGTTTCTCACTTTGGTTCTTTAATAATAAAGGCTTATTTTGGAACTATTGAACACTATTATTAAGAAGTTGACACACTGTTGAATATATACTAGTTAGATGTTTACTGTAATTACCGTGATTTAGCTGGAACACGAGCAAAGAAGCTTCACTACTGATATAACAAAACTGTTTTTGCTGAGTCTTGTTTTTTCTTGTTTTCCCGTTCGACCATAGATATATAGTCTATACAGCTTCCAATCTTAAACACGTATTGCGAGCTACGTAACAGGAGGAAGATAAATACATAGAAGTTTGTTAGCTCATTTAATCCCTCAACGCTCTGCCCTTGTTATTTAATTTGCAGGAGGCCAAGGTTATTCTACACCCACAGGCAAGCCGCGAGTGCTTCCTGATGTAAGATCATTGACCGCATGCTGTTGCATCTGTTCCAAGAATTTCGAGAAGAGGGTTCTTAGGAGGGACAACTTCTTGTTTAACTAGTATAAAAGGTATGGTTATAACAACCGACTTCCGGGTAAGATACCTCAAACTTAGATCTCTGCAGTGGGATAGATCAAACAGACAACACAAGCCTAAGCTCCGTGTTTAGTAACGAAGAATTTGTGGCCAACGTGATTGCAGAGTTGTGTCTTTCAGTGTTCTGCTTTTTCACTGAGATTAAGAAGCACATCTGAAGACCTCACATTTGCCTACAGGAAGGTGAGATACAGTTAAATCAGACGTTGTTTAAGACTTCAAATGAACAACTTTAGACTAAGCTTTATCTATTATAATATTATTTAAAAGTGTCTATGAAATTATATATGCATCGAATAAAATTGTAGCTTGTGCTCTTGCAACAAACTGGTTAAACTAATAGTTATTTAGTTAATATTTGTCCGGTTAACACGATAAGCAGCTCTAATTAACATGATAAATATTTTGTTAGAAGGTACATTAATATATTTATTTTTAAACTCAGCAATAATGCTGATCGAAAATATGTTAAAATCTTATTAGTTATTGAGCTTATGCCTTTAAAAAACATACAATTCTATACATTATATTGCATGATATGGGCTCATATTTCTGTTCGCTAATACACGAATGTGCAGTTATGCAGAGAATCAAAAACTTTTGGAACTTAATCATTCTGTCTTAAATTTCCAAAAATAAAACTCTGCTAATATAAAAAAGACAACAAAATTGATTTGAATTATGAGTACTTTGATATTCATGTATATATATATATATAGAGAGACATATGTTTGTGTGTAAGTAGTTGTGGTTCATTATTTACCTGTCTAGCTATCTGGATACTGCTAATTACATCTTTAGTGAGGCACCATTTATGAAGTAGTTAGTGTTAGGGCATACCTTGTCTTTCCAGGGTGAATGGTGGTTAGTGACTTAGTGTTATAAGATATATACTAGAAATAAGTTAAACTTATAAATTTTATCTACATTCAAATATAATTCATTCTAATAAATAGTTAAGTTAAAGACTTGCCATATTTCTCATTCCAACACTGTTTTAACAGAAAACATGTATACTTGGATTATTTATCATCGAACATGATGCTCAGATTAAGTCATAAAACCACACCAATTTATACTGTTTTTTAAGGCCTCTTAAGTTCACATCATCCAGTAAATTTTAAGAGATTCTTACCTAGCAAGTTTGTCGTTTAAATGTCATTTTCCAGTGTTCGGAAAGAACCAGTTGCATATTTTAGATAAACAAAATCTACGTTCTCCTATTACGTCATAAAGTGCATAACTAAAATACTGGAATTCTTGGCGAGGTGGTGTCAAATATAAACTACTATTTAAAAGGAACCATTTTCTTTAAGCTGATGAAATGCTTCAACTTCTACATATAAAACTGTATGGTAATGTTGTCAAAAGTGGTTTGTATTATGGCGTACAAGACAAAATTATAAGAGCCACTTTGATCTCTTTGAACACCTGCTTAAACCTTGCTAACATTTAATATTTGATACTTTTCCTTATTGGGCCTAACACAGTATTTTAAAAGTATGGGACCTGGATATTATTGTAACAAAATATTCTAGTTGATTTTAAACAATTACTTATCTCCAGTTTTTCCGTGACGATTTATCGTATATCTGGATGCGTTTTTTATTCTTATAGCAAATGATTCTGTTGAATATAATGCTCAGTTCATCATTCTTTTAGCTTTACGCCTTATATTTTGTCATACTGTTTCTAAAATTATCAAACGAACGGCGAAAGATTTTTTATTTGCAGAAAGTTGGGTTTGATTATCAGGAAATGTTCTGTGACAAGTAAGTCCTCTTTCATGTCGCAAAGAAAAGTTAATTAAAGCAAATAAAAAGAAGGAAAAATAGAAGAAAAAAACATTCGTGGCTATTATGCAAGACAAATGATTAATGATAAGAAACTAAAACTAAAAAGTAATTAGTAAATTAAAATAAAAACTCTATACATCAAACTTGTAGTTGAGTGAGAGAAAACCTTTATAAAGAGATGGAGTACAAAGTAAGGAAACCATGAAGTCTGTAGCAGTCTGCTGTAATTAACTGGCTTCCATTTGTTTAATGGCTCTCTCTATAGTTAATAAACAACCTGGTGTACTGTAAACTCTGCGATTCACTTCAAAGTGACGAATGAAACAAGATTGTTTGAGCCCACAATGTATAGTATAGACTGATTGACTATGCATTTGAATTTCACATCACATGACTGATCACCAGATGTCGGATTTTCATAACAATGAACTGGTAAAGGTTTTGTTTGTTTGTCATTAAGCACAAAGCTACACAATGGGCTATCTGTGCTCTGCCCACCACGAGTATCGAAATCCGGATTTTAGCGTTGTAAGTCCGCAGACATACTTCTGTGCCACTGGGGCGAACTGGTAACGGTGATTGATATTATTTTATATCAGTGGTTTTGCATTATCATATGCATAATATTACATATTCTAATCCATTTTATTTTTTTAAGTAATAAAGTTTCCAACCTTTACTGGTGCAAATCATGTACGTCAAAAAAGGTTAACAAAATCACCCAATACACTGACATATTTTTCCTCTTTTCAGTTTCCATGGCTGTTCTGTCGCCAGCTCTACATTTGACTGTAATATCGAACATTTAGTGTAGCCAGCTCTACATTTGACTGTAATATCGACCATTTAGTGTAGCCAGCTCTACATTTGACTGTAATATCGACCATTTAGTGTAGCCAGCTCTACATGTGACTGTAATATCGAACATTTAGTGTAGGCAGCTCTGCATTTGACTGTAATATCGAATATGGGAACTATGAACAGCAAAGATGATCCTATTATTATTATTATTATTATGTGGGGTATTAATGGTACCATTCTGCAAGCTATAGAGGCTTATTTTGTTTAACACCGTAATTAAACCACCAACTTATGCACAATGTTCCTCTACGTAAATTAAGGACTGGCCTAGCCCTTGGCTTCCTCTAAATAGACATAAACCTGCTAACTAGCTACAGGCTAAAACCCGACTAATCTGTAAAAAGAATATTGCACTAGACGTTGTTTATCTACTGGACGCGTTCGTAGTACCATTTCAGGTGAGCTGGTTTGTGTCATGCTATGAACGGGTGCATTTTAAAGAGAATCTAGCAAACAGCCCCACCTTGCGAGGAAAATATTTTCTCTTAATCATCTGCATACTAACGCGGTGTCCAGCGATTACAGAGATCCAGAATCAACAGATATTAATCAACTGTTTGTGGCATGGACAGTTGTCCGAAAAACTGTAGCATTGGTTTCGAAAAACAGTTCCACATTCTGCTAACCACAGTGAAGAAACCGAAATACTTCTATAGTTTCCGTAAAACTCTCCATAGTCTTAAAACTTTCTCTATTTTCTAAGAAATAACCTATATATATATATGTACACCTCAAACCTAAATCATCTTCCCTATTGTTTCTCACATAAATTTTAGAACCCTACCTTCGCATGCAAACAGTATGTTTTTTCTTTCCCACTTACTTAAATCATTAAATGCATTGTTCAAGTTAGTCAAATGATAATTGGAAATTTATAATGTAAATAGCTATAACAAGGCAAAATCCCTGTTATGAAGTGATAGCAGTCACTTACTTGTTTTTACAAATCAGCTATCTGACAATTAGTCATAAAGTCTGTAATGAAAACTATTAGTCATCCACCTAACGATCGTAAACGAACATTTAGTGTAGGCAGCTCTACATTTGACTGTAATATCGAACATTTAGTGTAGTAGAATTCTCTAGATTTTCTAAACGATTTTTCCGTAAATCACAGCCAATTAATCAATATCCATTACTCCGAATATTATTGCCGTTTATTGAATATGGGAGAATAGTTTATTTTGTTGTCATAGTTGACAGATACGATATATATATATTTAACGATGTTAATGGACTGCACTGATATAATTCATATTGATAATTAACATTGTGACAAAGTTAGACGGTATAATTGACTATGTAACAATATAAAAGCTATTATTAATATGTTTAACTGTGAAAGAGTTAAGACTATTCACGTGAAAGTACACATAAAGAAACACTGTTCACACATAAATATCTACTCCGTATGGAGTAATTACATTATAATGTGTGACACTACTCAATACAGTCATACAGCTAGTTATCCCATTCCATTACTCCACATAATAAAATATTTGTGACATCGAGTATTTCCGGCAAAGCAGAGAAGTCCAGGTTCACAAAAACAGGAGGTATGCAGGTGTTTTTCCCTACAGAACACAAATTTATACAAGGAACAAATATTTAATGAAAATCTTCACAGTTTACAACGTGAACAACAATGCACTATCATACAGTACAGTGCAACACTACAGCAATACAGTTTATGGTAAGCAAGTGATTATTTGTTTGTATGTGTGACCAAAAAAAAAGGGGGGCTATGACTAGTAAGGGCGATGAAAACGTTATCAAACAACATGCTTCTGATACTGCATGTTTTTCTCCTATAACATAGGCTAAAATATAAAAGAGAGTACCCCAAGTTAAAATGTAACACAATAAGGTTAGCACTGGCTTTAGACACTACAAAATCCAAGGTCCTACCTCGGATTTCACCACAAGAATGATAATCTGTACTTTAAATAAAAACCTATATTATACTCCACTGTTCTATGGAGGCATCTTATTACAGTACGCTCACTGGTTAACTTAAATAACTACTTAATTAAAGGCGAAAGTCGAATGGTTTCCGCACAAATAAAAATCAATGCTAAAGTTACAACTTGGGCAGTTCCAGGAGAGTAAAACCACATAAAAACATACAAACATGTTACCGACAATCAAAAGCAAGAACTTTATGAGTTCTCGTATAGAAGTTAAAGTTACAGAAACACTACGAAAACACTGTTTAAGTCCAAATGAAACTAAATCTGTTATCCCATGTAAAGATCTATATAAATTCCTTTAAAAGTTATATAAGTGAAAACCTCTGTAAGATCTAGACAATATTTTTGATAATTTGTGAAAAATTCCAGGTAAAGTCCTGTAAAACATGCTCTCTCAGGTCCCGACACTTTTGAATATGGCAATAAACGGTTGAGTTTCTAACACAAGAAAACAGTAATTAGTACCTGTTAGATCAGTTGGCTAACGGGCAGTGTGATCATGGGCGAGTCCACCCGAAATTACTGTCTCATTCACCAACAAGAATCACTCGGCGTGTTAATTAAAAAGCACGTTGTAATTACTGGAAGAGAATCAGATAAGAAGGCGCCTAACCCCACTTGACCCAATTATTCCCTGGAAATGTGAAAGCTCGAAACTTACTTGAGTAATGTTATGTTCCAACTTTAGAACCTTGGGAATTATAGAAAAAAAAAATTTGTGATCTTAACTTTAAAATAAAAGGAGTGGAAAACATGTAGTACAGCCCGGTGCTAAATATCATTAGCAAATGCTGCCACATTATAAACTCTTACTATCCCATATCATCACGGTCCCAACAATCATTATCCAATACTCAATGGCTAAGGCAAGTAGATAAAGTAGTTTTTGTCTATACAGATTTATAAAAATCAACTTTATATGTTGTTAATAAAGTTCTAAATAATTATTGAACAATCATTTTGAACAATGGATTTTTATGTTATGTTTTGTTTTCTTCAATAATACTTACGTATCTTTAGGTTTGATTATTTGAAATGACATTCTGTTTTGTATTGCAGGACCTACCATGGAAATAAGACTTGTAATTGCGGTGTGTTTTCTAACATTCTTCACTTTAACAAAAGGCCAGTTTCAAGCACCTAGTTTTGGTAAGTATAGCACACACACACACATCCAAGAGGTTATTGTGCAGTCTGTTGTTCTACTGGAAATAATTGGATATCCAAACTCAAGCTAGAACTTTCGGGATGTCAAATGAAATATCAAAGCGAGAAATACTTAGATTAACATAACAGCCATTAGACGGTTATTTTAATTTAAGACTAATTAAAAAGAAGTAATAAAATTTAATCAACTGAATTCAGTAATATAGTCACATTGTTTACAAGCACGGAAGCCTAAATAAACGACACTTTGGACTTCATTAGTAATTGCTTTGATTAGAAAGTTAAGTTCCTTTACTCGCGAAGATTTATATTATTTAACATAAGCCACATAAACACCTCAGGAAAAAATTTAAAATTTTCGGACTTACAATGCGTAAATCCGGGGTTTGATTCCCCGCGATGGACGGAGGGTAGATGGCCCATTGTATAAGTTTGCGTTAAACGAAACAAACAACAACAGGTATATAAACCTAAAACAATTACTTATTTCAAAATTACAGGCTTTAAGTTAATATGAAACGTAATATTTACTTTGTTCCGCTAATAAGACATATAACCGAATATTCTTAATAAAATAATAAATATGATAATATCAACAAAACTTTAAATTTCGAAGCTTGAGCCAAAAATGTTAACTTTGCATGTGTGGATCTAAACGCTACCACATTAAAGAAGTTTACAAATAAATGATTACGCTAACTTTAGCTATCTAATTTGTTAGTTGCCAATTATTTTTACTCACTATAGTAGAAGACGAAGTTAAAGAACTTCGAAATTAACGCAAGTGTTCGAACAGGATGTAATGCATTTTTAACCATCAACATATTTCAATATCCTTGGTATAAGGTTATCAGCAAATATAAAATATTCGTGAACTATAGGTTGTCTTTGAAGTCTTAAAACCCCTTAATACACGAGATTGTTGCTTCATAAGTAGCTATAGAAGCAATAAACGTCACAGCTGTTACCGGAACTTTATATAAGTTGGAAAAGGCTTTCTGGTAAGGATAAAGGTGCAAGAAAGTATTGTAAGATCTAATTTCTTTTTATATAAGTTAGAAAATACTTTTTGGTAAGGATAAATGCGCAAGAAAGTGTTGTAAAGCTATTTTCCTTTTATATAGGTTAGAAAAGGCTTTCTTGTAAGGAGAAAGCTGCAACAAAGTATTGTAAGAGCTATTTTCCTTTTATATAAATTAGAAAAGGCTTTCTGGTAAGGATAAAGGTGCAACAAAATATTGTAGGAGATATTTTCCTTTTATGTAAGTTCTTTGTTGCACCTTTATCCTTACCAGAAAGCCTTTTCAATTGCGTCACGGAACAGTTTGAAGTTTTCTATGACGTATACGATTTGGAAAATTTTCTGTTAAGTAAATGATCATGCAATTTAAGAAACTGAAGAGAATCTTTAAAAAAGAATATTTAACAGCTTTCGATTCTTTGTTGCTGCGCTAAAAAAAAGTATTCTCTCATTATTCACCTAATAGGTGCTAATGGAAAATTGTTTTCATTGAAGACAAGCATTGAGAGATGATATACTTTATCAGCAACAATATAGATCATATTAAAGGAAAATAGCACTTACAATAGAACGCCCCTATCACACGTGACTTCTGTTTAAACAATTTAAAAGCCATCATACAATCTATTATCTTTCTCTTATACCAACTTAGGAAGCTTAGCTGAAGAAGTGAAACGTCGTGATTTATGACTTCTTTGCAGTTGCCCAAGTAAAGCAGAAGTTTTTCAGAAGTACAGCTAGGATCATTGTAGACAGTTTTGAAGTACTTATATTTGTGAAAAGAATTTCTCTGTAAGCGTGCACATCTTCACAATATTATACTTGTATCCACAAGAGCATAAAATTTCAGTTCGTTTACATTTACATGTTAATGGTAGACGTTTGATCTATCTGGGTGCACATCTTCACAATATTATAATTGTATCCACAAGAGCATAAAATTTCAGTTCGTTTACATTTCCATGTTAATGGTAGACGTTTGATCTATCTGGGTGCACATCTTCACAATATTATAATTATATCCACAAGAGCATAAAATTTCAGTTCGTTTACATTTTCATGTTAATGGTAGACGTTTGATCTATCTGTAGAATAAAGGTAAAATGGACATCCTTTACAAATCTTTATAAATATTTATGTTAGGCCTTTGTATTTTTATTATTATTAACTCATCCTTAATCTATCTTTTTGTACACACCTTGTTCTTTACTTGACATCGTTGTGTTTTGGTAAATTATTTTATGGTTCATTTTTTATGTAATCATTTACATGTGATGTTCCTATTAAGTGTTCATTAAGTCTGGTATTAGATTTCTAATTGTTTTACCAGTATATAGAGATTCACAATTTTCACAGTTAATTTGATAAATAGATCCATTTGTGCAGTCTTCATTGTTGTAAGGTTGATTTAGTAGATCCTTTATTTTTAGTCCTGGTTGTTGTAAGATTTTTATTTCAATATCTGAGTTGTGCCTTTTGATAATTTGTTCTATATTCTTATAAGCCGGAAAGCAATATTGCGTAAGCCTTTTAATACATCTATTTTCCGATTGATGTCGTGTGCTTATTGCTAATAGATATATATTCCGTAGTGTATGTTCTTTCTATGTGTTTTTATGTTGGATGCGCTGTGCTATGTTGCGAAATCATCTAATATTTAAATTTAGAAAGTTTGTTGTTGCTTATTTTTCTCTTCACTTGTGCATGTTATGTTAGGATTTATGATATTAATGTTGTTGTTTTTTAAAGTAGTTTTGTTAATTTTGGTTATTAAAACTACATAATATATCATCAACGTATCGACACCAAGTGCCTGGGGAGGAGGGGGGATAAGGATGTTTACATTGACTTTGTTTTTATAGAATTCATAAGTTCGCTAGAATGGGTGATAGAAGGCCTTCCATGCTAAGTCCACTTTTTTTTATGTAAAATTATCTCAAGAATTCACCACCAAAAACAAACAAAGTTTTAACTCTGTTGAATTGGGATCTGTTTTATAGTTTTGACTTCGGTCTTTTATTCACACGTTAATGGCTTCAGAGGTCTGTATGTGTGGAAATATTGAAACGTTTTGTTGACTTCATAGGAATACTTCCTTATTGTTTCTGGTTTATTTTTAATCAAATCTGATGGCAGAAAAAAGATGTTTGCCTAGGTTGTACATTATGGAAAGATAACTGAGTTGATCCCAATCCAGGTTTTGTGTATTCTTATACTGCCATAAATCATTGGTGTTCAAGCATCCGTGTTTTGGGGTGTTATTTTAATTTCTTTAACGATGCTATTTTCTTTGCATACTTTAAAAGGAACATATTTAACTTGTTTTCATATGTGCTGTTCAGGCTTTTTTGGCACTTTTCTTTGTCTTCATCAATACGTCAAGCGTAAGTGTTCTAAGACATCTGTATGTTTTTGTAGTTTTTCATTGTAGACATTTCATGTTTTGTTAGGCGGTAAAGTTGTGGCAATTGGATATACCCTGTTGTCATGGTTAATATCCTGTACAACCACCTAAGTCTAATTATTAGATATTAACAAATGTTTTATAGATAGGTACTAATCACTTATTAGATTTGATCCTACGCTTTGGCTACTAATTTGTTGCTGTTTTAGGGAAGCCCTAAGAAGGAATATTTTTATGTTGGCTATGGCCGGAATTCGATTTTGGTCATCTTGATGGAAATATGGTACGTTATTCACTCAGCCGATGTTTGTAACAGTGGAAGGATGGCACACACAGCATTTCGCTGTCTTGAAAAAACTTTGGGATCAGTAACTGCAGTCTAGCATCACATTGATCTGTAGCAAACCTTTGTTTCAGATATAACTTGTAACAGTGCAACACAGATACCATTTACAATGACGCTTCTCAATTCATAAATATACTCATTTACTTTCTCATCTTTCACAAATCTGACAAGTGTTCCACACCAGTGGCGTCAAGGTTTCGCCTGCTATTAAACAAGAACAAAACAAAAATTAGTTCACTTTATTGATTGCTACTTATATGCGATGTTCTTAGTTATAATGAGTGCCAAAACAAATATTACTTCATTTTGAACTTCTGAAGAAGTGTACAAAGTATTACATTGGACAAGATTTACAGTTGTTGTTGTTGTTTTACTGCTGTAAGGACTCTGATTGGTTTCTTACTCGAAGAGACACTTGTGAAGAAGATGAGAAACTACTACACTTATTATATTGCAATAAGATTGTTGAATTTTAATAATATATAACACTATCACTGACAGTCGGCAACGTTATTAGTGCTTTGAACTCGAAGTCGAAAGGTTAGAGGTTTGAAGGTTGCCCATGTCATGTCATCATTAAATCATTGAAAAGCTCAAACTAAATAATAAACCCAAGCGCGACATATTTACTTCGTAAGTATGTAGAAGGTGGATTCGGTAACAAAGGAAATGACCATCAATTCCATTGTTTAGCTCAGAACTGTCTCCCTCTCTCATTAGTTGCTCAAATTTTGTTTATAATATTTCCAAGATATAACCATAACTCACAAGAAATTTCTACTCTAAGCGTTAAGGTGGATGAGATAACGTATGTAGCTCCATAATAAAAATAACATGATTTCTCCTTAATTAATGTAGTACAATTGTGTTCAATCTAATAAACATAAATACATATTTTTTTTCTGGGCGAACTTAAAGAAGGTTTTGGTGTGCCTGGTCCCTGTGGTCTCACTCGTAGCTACAGACAAGATATTAAATTTAAAACACTTTGAGTTCAAACACTTTCTTGATAATAATGTTGCACAAGAAAAACTTCCATCTACAATATATAAAACTATCAGTATTAACAAGTGTTAAGTACACGCACACACCCGTGTTTTAGAGTTTAGTTTGAGGTCTCTTACCGCTAAAAACTGGGTTCTATCCCTTTGGCGGGCACAACATAGATAGATTATTGTGTAGCTTTTTGCTTGACAATAAACAAATAATTTAAACATGAGAACAATAACAAACAGCGCAGTTTTATTACTTGTTGTTGTGTGGAACAAATGTCAAGTTTTAACACCGTTTTTCTATTTTATTTTTCTGGAGTAGTAGTCGTTTAAACAAAATATAGAGAATTATAACATATAATAATTGGCTCTGACCATTATAGCATTTTGACAGGAAACGTTCTGTTGATTAATTAACAATAAAGCAAAGCGCGTTTACATTTCGTTTGTTTCGTTGAATTCCTTATTGAAAAATACTTCCACTTTAATTTAAAGTTCATCCTTAGGCTTTTTAAATAAATGTGATAGGTCAATGACAAAGAAAGTTTTTATTTGATCAAAAAATAGTATATATTTTAAATCAACGTGAACTCTTTAATTCTAGAAAGTTGTTATACTATTGGTTTTTCGTCACAGCTTGCCAAGTTAGCCTACGTTATAGCTTACAAATCTTAATTTGATAAATAGTATCATATTTTCCGAACTTTCATGTTTATAATGTTTATGCTAGTGGATCATACCTAGCTTTGTATACCAATCTGTATTTTCTGTTTCAATTTTAGCTGGAATTTTGAATTTAGTTCGTTACCAAAACTCAGACTGTATTGGAAGTAATGGTTTAGAAGGTACTTGTCTATCTGCCGCAGAGTGTTCTAATAGAAAAGGAAGTAGCATTGGCAACTGTGCCAACGGATTTGGAGCCTGTTGTCTTGGTAGGTTTATGATTTTTTTTTGCTAATTCAAATTCCTAAACTTGTTGCTATTTCTTTCCCTCTCATAAACAAAGTTTCTTATTATTTCTATATTAATATTATTTTGTGTTTTTACTAATTCACGGAGATTTGTGGTTTTTATTCATTTACAGTTTTCATTCCGTCCTTACTGACACTGTTTGTTTCTTTTCCTATCAATACACTAATCCTATTCTTGTTAACACTCTGTGTCTTCCAGTCTGTTTTATTGTATTTTTTAATCTTATTGAATGTCTTCCAGAATAGGAATAGCAATTCTTACGTAAAAATAGCAAATTAATTCAAAGGTTTCCAATTAAAGCACTTGATCTTAATATTGACTGGTGCAAGTTATACTGCTCGTTGAAATTTAGTAATTTGGTATACTGAAAAATAACACAGTTTAAGAATAACGTTTTCAATAAATTCCTTTATTTAAACATATTAAACTTTGCAACGAAAAATTATGAAGCCAGCTTGAATTTACTAGCTATTTATTTTGTCAACAATAAATATTTTCTTCTAGTCTTTTATTCTAAATCAGTATACATATAGTCTTGTTTGTGCTTAAATAAGCAACAAGTCATAAAGAAATGCTTAAAAAGGCTAATAACTTCGTATTTATGTTGAATAAGACATAAACCTCATATATATGAAAGGCGGGAAATACAGGTAATTATTGCGTAAAACAAATGATGTTTATCACCATTATTGTACTGAGGAAATTTACATTGTTAAGTCGTATCAAGAAATCCTGCATGAAGTATATGAATATGAACTTACTAATAGATAAACAAAACGTATGTTTACTTTACACATCTGAAAGAAGCTTATTGGGGTAACATTAACAGATATAGCTTGACAAAACGCTTTTGGGATTTTTCTAAACATAGCAGTTGTGACGTCAAATGACATATTTGGGTTTCGATTAAGTTGAAAATTCTATTATTATTCATATTTGATAGTCATCGAAAAAATTCCGAACACAAACAAGTATTTAAACAAAACTTTCTTTTGTTCGATAATTACTTATAATCATTATGTTTAAGATGAAAAAAAGATTAACCTCAAAACAATCTTATAGAAGAATAAACTTATTTCTCAAGGAGCTAAAATCTATGCATATAAAAATAAACAAAGAAAAAATGTTCGTTCGTAATTTACATTTGGTACAGCATTAAAATGTTAGTTAGACATTTCTAAATTTTGATGTTTAGTGGACTTCCTATTGTGACAAAGTGCTGATAGATTTGGAGACATTAAATATAATGTAATACCAAAAAAAAAACAATATATATATATATATATTGAGTATTATAAATTTAAAAGCAAGTAATACATAAAGATACTAATTTCGTTCTGGTTTACAAATACTTTGTTTTAAGTGCTTGTCTTTATTTTTATACTTCGGTTAGAAATACGATTATGACAGAAGTTAGGTTTTATTAATTATTGTATTTAGTTAAAATATGGTAACATGGTTTGTATATTTGCAAGACTTACATTATTAATAACGATACAATTTTACAGAGAAATTCACTTGTGGTAACATCACATCGAAGAACGAGACTGTTTTTGTCCACCGTAACTACCCATTAGATGGTGAAAATGATACAGACACCTGTCAAGTAACAATTGAAAAACTGACGGGCGTGTGTCAGTTGAGGTTGGACTTTTTGGAATTTAGTCTGGGACAACCGGACAAAAATGGGCAGTGCACAACTGATTCATTCATGGTGAGGACAACGATAGGAGAAAAGTTACCAGTTTTATGTGGCGAAAATAGTGGGCAACACCGTAAGTAAAATCATTTAGTATAGTGCCAGAAGTCCAAAAGGGTGATTGTTTTATTTTCTAGATATTTTATTCTAACAGTTGGCTAGCAAGATTAAAGCTTATGTAACATGATCCCAAAGGGCTAAAATACTCCAACTGTTACCATTTTACGTCTGTTATGACATTTCTTAAGAAGTTCATTCCCGAATACTTCTAGCGATGCTTTATGGACCCCTTTCTTTCAGATATAATTGCTCTGCCACTGTAATCTTTGGCAGTTTGATGGATGCGGAAAGGCTTCTTAGTTTGGATAACGATAACGAAAGGATACAAAAATAAATGAGCACGTGACATATAAAAATGAAAATTTCAAGATTAGACTTTTTAGGTTATTACTTAGGTAAAGCGTATTCAAGAGAAACAAGAATATCATATTCGTTGTGAAGTAGAGTGAGTCCATAAATTAGTTTTATAAAGATGAGTTAAATAATTTTAGACGACTGAAATACGGAGATTCAAAACTTTAAACTTGGATTGAATAAACAATACTTTAATGATTTAGCTTAAATAAAGAATTTTATAGAACAAATCTAAATATTTAGATGTTTAACGCTAGATGAAACACAGAAGCTCAAGAATAATTGCTTACTTAAAATCATTTTAACATTTTTGGTGGAATGGTGACATTTAAAGGCACCTTTATTGTAAACGAAACCTGTAATCTCAGATGTAATAAAAAAGAAAAAAAAAAGATTTAACAATAAATCTAAATAAATTAAAACGGCAGGTGTGTGTATATATATATATATACA
>NW_013665821.1:20624-23016 GCF_000517525.1 Limulus polyphemus | reverse complement strand
TGTTTTTGTGTGTATATATATATGTGTATATGAGGAGCCCCCCAGTAGGCACAGCGGTATGTCTGCGGACTTACAACACTAGAATCCGGGTTTCGATACCTATGGTGGGCAGAGCACAGATAGCCCATTGTGTAGCTTTGTGCTAAATTAGAAACAAACAAACAAGTATATGAGGAGTACAGCGTAAAAATAATTGCACAATAAAAATAAATTATTAAAAACAGGGACCAGCCCTAAAACGACTAATGTTTCGGTGTTAATGTTACGCCACCATCTTCATGTAGGAATCTTTTTAGGGCTGGTCCCTGATATTAATATTTTTCTTATTGTGCAATTATTTTAATGTTTTACTCCTTTTAATTGTACGTATAAGAATAAAACTTTCCATTTATAAATAATAATGCATTCGTAAAATAATTAGAAGAGATTAAAACCTGGAGCGATTTTATCAACATTGTTGGTGAAGTAATATGTCTCTATTTTTGTTTAGTTTATGTTGATCTGGGAAGAGGCTCAGTAAACCCTGTAGTTCTTAGTGTGGTCAGCAACGGTAACAATGTGACTCGTCGATGGAAAATCAAAATTAGCATGATAAAGTGTAACAGCTTAGACATGGGTAAGTTTCTGCATATAAAAGTAAAGTAAAAATAAATAGTAAAGTATGCAACATTGTTTTTGTACTTGATAAAGAGGGTTACCAATTATGAAAACGTAAATATGTATGTCGTGATGGTTATGCTGTAAAACTGAGTTTATTTTATTTTTGTGCAATTCATTGTATTGTAAGCTTTTCACATGTATATAAAATCACGATTAGTCAGGGAACGTTATGATTCTTACCATTAAAGGCCATAGACTCAGGTCTGTATGTACAAACCTTATATATATATATATATGTATATAATTTTGAATATAAAAATATAGAGGCACGGAAATGACTTACATCAATTTAGAAGGATGAATTCACATTGCCGTGGCTCTATATACAAAATCAAACTTTTGGCCAAATTTGGAGTATTACCGCAGCTGTTCGAAATGCTGGAATGCCAAAGTGTGAAGGCCCGGCATGGCCAGGTGGCTAGGGCGCTCGACTCGCAAACATGCGGGTTCGAATCCCCGTCCCACCAAACATGCTCGCCCTTTCAGCCGTGGGGCGTTATAATGTGACGGTCAATTGCACTATTCGTTGGTAAAAGAGTAGCTCAAGAGTTGGCGGTGGGTGGTGACGACTAGTTGCCTTCCCTCTAGGCCTTTATTGCTAAATTAAGGACGGCTAGCGCAGACAGCCCTCGTGTAGCTTTGCGCGAAATTCATAACAAGCCAAACCAAAGTGTGAAATGCCAGTATTTTTATGTTTCTGAACAGATCTAAACACTCTTACATCACATTAGAAACAGCATCTTTATATCTGTTTTACGTTAAGTGTAATAAACATTGAAGACGTGTAAAATTATTGTCTTTCTTCTCTTTGGTGAAAAGGTAAAACATGTATAAAAATTTCCTAGATATTAAAGTGAGTTAGGGTTTGACAACTCTATCACAGAATGTTAATATTTTTGAATTTTGTTTGATAATTTTAATTAAATTGTTATTCACAGTCATTTGGCTAAATATGGAAAAATATGAAAAGTGTAAGATCCTAAAATTGTGTTGATAACTAGGACTTGTGTTCCATTTTGGGCGAAATGCCAGTTGTAATTAGTTTTGAAAGAATAGTGATATCCGATCAAAACATTTTATGTGTACGACACAGCCACGCTAGAATAAAGGGCCAAGCCTATAAGGATGTGGTGATTACCAGAAAAAACAAAGTTATATACATTCCAGTTGTAATAAAAACCAAGTTTTTCTCATACTTTTTTATTAAAGTTATCCACCTTTACACAATATATTTCCAATGTTTGCCCTTTTATATAACTTGACTCTTTTTTTATGTCACATCTTTATGATCCCCAGTGGCTAAGCGGTATGTCTTATGATTTATAACGCTAAAAAATGGGTTTCGATACCAGTGGTGGGTACAGCACAGATAGCCCTTTGTGTAGCTTAATAACAAACAAACAAATCTTTATATGGCTATTCTAAGTTGGTTGTTTTTGTAATGTAAAATGTTTAGATCGGATATTATTATGTTCTTACAAGAACTTTCGCACAGTGTATAATATTCCTGAAAAGGTAATGGTGGATTATTTTTTAAATACGATAAAAATAATTTCATGGAAATGTTGGTGTACTAAAAAACTATTCAAGATCTGCAAACGCTATTTGACACAAAATATTACATAAACAGCAAAATATTACTAAGGTCTATTTATATGCTTTGTATATACACAGCGTGGTCACAAGTAAATAGACACCACCTTTTCAGAAAAAATGAAATTTTTCAGTCATA
>NW_013665821.1:17886-19624 GCF_000517525.1 Limulus polyphemus | reverse complement strand
CACCAACTTTGGCCACTTCTGCAGTCGTTAATCTGGGATCCATTTCGATGCTCCTCTAGACAGCCCTTTTTGTCCTCTCCGATGGAACAGGACGACCCGGACGCTGCTCAGTTGTTTCCTTGCCGTGTTTCCTGAACTACACGATGTTCTGTTGACTGTCGAAAGCGAGATTCCCAAATTCTGTGAAATTTGCCGCTGACTTATTCCACTATCTGCTTGACCAATTATCTTTCCTCTAACAAAATCTGACAATTCGAGAGAACCTTGAGTTCTAGGCATGTTGTAGCACAAGACAATTAGTGTGTGGACCATTTTCATTTATATAGTACTCTGTGAACACAAATTAGTGAGCATAAATCAGTTAAATGACGAAAAATTAGGTGTTTATTTACTTGTGACCACTCAGTGCAGAGTCTGTATATCGAAGCTATTATTATTTCACGTGTTAGATTGATGTAATTGATGATAATTAACATACTTGCGATAAAAACTGTATAAACCATGCGCTAATAATTAGAGAGCATTAAAGAAGAGTTGTTTCGTAAAATTACATAATGTTTAGTCATAATATAATTAGAAACTGGATTACTGAAATTTCGAATTCTTAAAAATAATTACTTGACTTAATCCTGTAGACTCCCAGTGGAGCATAGGGCCGCAACAACACCTCGCCAACGGACTCTGTTCTGGGCTGCTCTCCTCAGCTGGGTCCACGCAATTCCGGCGGCCTTCACTTCACTCCCGACCGATCTCCTCCACGTCTGTTTTGGCCTCCCAGCTTTTCTTTTCCTTTGTGGGTTCCAGTCCAAGGCCTGCCTTGTAACGTTGTCAACTGGTTTTCGCAGTGTGTGTCCGATCCAGTCCCATTTTTTTTCCTGATGTCTTGTTTGACTGGATTCTGGTTGGTCCTTTTCCATAGCTCTGTGTTTGAGATCTTCTCTGTCCACCTGATGTTTAGGATATGTCGCAGCCACTTGTTGATGAACGTCTGTATCTTGTTGGTGATGGTGTTCGTAACTCGCCATGTCTCGGACCCATACAGGAGGACTGCTTTTACATTTCTGTTGAAGATGCGGATCTTGCTGCACAGGGATAAGGCTTTGGAGTTCCAGATGGGTCGCAGGGTGTTGAACGCGAGCCTTGCTTTGTTTATCCGGCTCCTAACGTCTTCGTCTGCGCCGTCGTCTCTGCTTACTATGCTTCCAAGGTAAACGAAGCACTCTGTTTCCTTGATGTCTTTTCCCTGCAGCTGCAGTGGGCGCTCTTGTTTGTTGTTCAGCCGCATCACCTCCGTCTTTCTGGTGTTGATCTTCAGGCCGGTCTTTCCTGCCTCCTCAGCGAGACGGGTGAGCTTGGACTGTGCATGCTGTTGCTTGTGGGACAGAAGGCTGACGTCGTCCGCAAAATCCAGGTCCTCCAGCTGTTTGGTGAGGGTCCACTGGACGCCAGTGGCACTACCCTCAGTCATTCTCCTCATGATCCAGTCCATGATGATGAGGAAGATTGTCGTAGACAGCATACAGCCTTGCCTTACTCTGGTTTTCATTGGGAAGGGGCTTATCAGCTTTCCATTGTGGATGATCTGGCAGGATGAGTCCTCATAGAGCTGCTGGATGATGCTGATGAGATTTGGAGAAATTCCGTAGTGCAGCATCAGCTTCCAGATGGTTTCCCTGTAGACACTGTTGAAGGCTTTTTCAAAGTCAACGAAGGTCGTATGCAGAGGATACTGCCATTC
>NW_013665821.1:16131-17186 GCF_000517525.1 Limulus polyphemus | reverse complement strand
ACTTTGTATGTATTGTCTCTTGTCGTGTCTTGCACTTCTTTTCACTTCTCGGTTTGTTTCCCAGTACTCTGCTTTTAAGTCTCCCTTCATTTGTTGGTCCTGACATCTATTAATTTTCTGCTTCAGTTTTCTTCTCCTCTCTATCTTCTCCCATGTTTCTTTTGACATCCACTCCTTCTGCTCCCTCTGACTCTTCCCCAGTACCTTGGTACAAGCAGTCTCCCAGGTCTTCTGTAATTCAGCTCAGTGGTTCTCTATTGTCTCTTCTACCAGATCTGTCAGCGCCTCAAAACTGTTTCTGACTTCACAGTTGAACTCTCTTTTTTTCTTGCCATCTTTCACAAACTGAATATTAAATTTATGGTGTGGTCTGCCTGAAGGAGGATCTCATCTTGGTCTTCAGTGTTGCCACAAGCAACTGATGGTCTGAGGCTGCGTCGGTGCTGCGCCTTGCTCTGACATCCAGCAGACTTCGTCTCCACTTGCAGTCAATGGTGAAGTGGTCGATCTGGTTGTCCGTCTTCCCATTTGGTGATGTCCAAGTGGTCTTGTGGATCTTCCTGTGAGGATAGATGGTGCCACCTATGACGAGGTCGTTGAAAGAACAGCAGTCTATAAACAGCTTTCTGTTCTCGTTGCAGGTGCCTACGCCATGTCTGCCCATGATGAGTTCTCTGTCTGTGTTGTCATCTCCCACCTTAGCATTCAAGTCGCCCATCACGATCTTCATGTCTCTTCTTGGATTCCGGTCGAAAAGGGACTGCAAGGAACTGTAAAAGTCTTCTTTTTCTTCTTCATCTGCCACGTTGGTTGGTGCATAGCATTGGATGATGGTTATCTTCCTAGCCTTGGAGTTAAATCTTGCTGACGTAAGTCTTGCTGAGACGGGTTCCCATGCCATCAATGCCCTTGTAGCCTCTGACGCCAGTAGTAGCGCGACTCCTTGGGTGTGGTCGTGGTCCGCGTCTTCATGTCCAGAGTAAATGATGGTTTCACCTGAAGACAGTCTTGTCTGGCCGCTTCCATTCCATCGGGTCTCACATAGTCCGAGAACC
>NW_013665821.1:6071-16110 GCF_000517525.1 Limulus polyphemus | reverse complement strand
GCGTCATGGGCCGCGCCGAAGAGGAGTCTTCCCGTCCAGGCAGCTGCTGGGATGAAGTTGTTGTTGCAGTTTCTGTAGCAGATTGTTTTTTACGGGGTGGAGTTGCTAGCCCCGCGCCCAACCCTACTCCTTTCTCATCCTGGACTTGGGACCAGGCTATGGCGGAGTTTAAAAATAATTAACTGATCTAAAAATAAATTTGGAGATTTGAAAAATAAAGTATAAGATTCAGACAGATTTTGTTCTTGGGTATAGTGAATTATGTTTCACTGATATAAACAGTGTAACTTTTGACTTCTCTAGTGTGGGCTTAGCACCGTACTTATTGGCGCAGTTATCTCCATACAACTTTTGGTGTAAAATGTCTTGGATTATTTCTTAAACACGCATAAAATTGTTTGGATATTCTAATAAACACAATCGTGTATTCTTATAGATGTAACTAAGTGATCTTATAGATTTGGATGCAGCCGCTAAGGAATCGTATTTCTGTTTGTTAGTTAAACCAGTGAAACCTGGTACTACAGAGGCTTGGTTTGTTATGAATTTTGCAAAACGCTACACAAGGGCGAGCTGCGCTAGCTGTCCCTAATTTAGCAATGAAAGACTAGAGGGAATGCAGCTAGTCGTCACCACCCACCGCCAACTTTTGGGCTACTCTTTTACCAACGAATAGTGAGATTGACCGTCACATTATAGCACCCCCACGGCTGAAAGGGCAAACATATTTGTTGAGATGGGAATACGAACCCGCGACCCATAACCACCTGGCCATGCCGGACTCCACTACAGAGGCAATACGTGTATGTTTAACAAATACACATAACATATTATAGAAAATCAATTGACTAATCAGGTGACCATTAACATTCTGAACGTTACATATTGAGATTAAAAAGCGATGCTAAAAATTCAACAGTTATTATGATAAGTTGTAAAAAAATACAATAATACACACGATATAAAGCATGAAGAAAATACTTAGGACACAATAAACAAACGTAAAAAAAGAAGAATACATACTACATAAAGCACGAAGAAAATACTTAGGACACAATAAACAAACGTAAAAAAATGCATCAAGCAAATAAACCGCTCGAAAAGCTGATTCATTTATTTTTTTAATTTGATAATAAATACAATGAACTTGAAAATTGAAAAGGAAAAACATAAAAAAATATTGAATGATAAAGACTGTAAAACAGCGTAATTACAAAATACCTAAATGTTAATTAATATATTTTCATAGTGTTTAAGGGGATTATTCACGAAAGTTCGTTTATCGTCCTGATTTCGGTTTGATGTTTAATATGTGGTTATTCATATTAGCGAAGCATTGTATATTGAATGTTGAGGTAAAATAGTTTAAGCTACAAATTATTCAACAAAATCTCATTATGAGTATTTTTAAAGTTACATTCCAACTAAACTTATAAAAACTGATACTGACCCAAGCTCTTTATTGCTTTTTTTTAATTGCAGTAATGCACTGTTACAATAATTGCAAATATTTCCACAAAAATGAAATGGCTTTTCAAAAACTAATTTACATAATTGTAATTATCCAGTGTTAAATTATATATCTTATGTCTAAAAATGGTAAATTTAGTCGTAAAGTTTTTCAACTTGCTTTTATTTACATATTCAATTAATATCACGAAGGCCTGTTACTAAAAGTGTCAATTTTTGAATGTACAGCTCCTCCTGGTTGTCTACAGTACCATCGAAAGTCTAATGATTTAGTTCGTAGCTTCAACTGGGGGCCAAAGATAAATGGTCAAGTTCGTTACCTGAGTAACCTGAGATACACTGTTTGTACCCGAGTAGAAGAAAACTTTTGTGCTATTAAGTGGGAAACAGAGACGCCGAACTCCTTCTCGTGGGGCTTACCTCCAACCGGTGGGAGTAAAGGCTCAGATTGCAACAACGACGATTTTATTTGTATCTCTCAAGGGTCATCTAATGGACTGACTGTTGGGGAGGACAGATTTTGTGGAGTAAAGCTTATTGACAACAATGTCATTATAAGTAAGCAAATATTTTAGTACAATGGCGTTGTTAATTGCAATATATTTTTTCGTGCTTTTGTGATTGTTATTATTTTGCTTTGAAATGTAACTTTTTAAAAGTGTTTGATTTTTAATATCAAGCGAATTAATGTTATTGATGTTAATATTTCGAATTTTGACTTTTTGATAATATTCTTACCATTTTTCTCTACGTAGCTGTACTATATTTTGATAATATTATTACCATTTTTCTCTACGTAGCTGTACTATATTTTGACAATATTATTACCATTTTTCTCTACGTAGCCGTACTATATTTTGACAATATTATTACCATTTTTCTCTACGTAGCCGTACTATATTTCCTTTTTTATTTTGTTTTAGTACTTTTTATATTTCTATTATTACATTATGTTTTATTCTTACGGGTACTTTCATAAATTTTTGTTTGTTTGTTTCAATTACTTCATATTTCTGTCATTACTTTTACAACACAACTTATGCGTATGTTAATACAAGTATGTATTCTTATCTTTATTGCCATACGTTTCCCGTTTCATTTGGTACTGCTCAAGATATTGTGTACTTTTAAATATATTATTTTTATGCTTTGTATTAGCACTACAAATTTAATTTCTCTCTCTTTATCACTGTTCGTTCGTTTTATGATTTTGGCGCTAAAGTTTACGTCTGTATGTTACCAATTTATATTGTTTGTTTCTTTTCTTTGTTTTAGTATTTATTTCAGAGAATGTATTGTTGATAACTCACAATCTGGTATACTGTTGTTTAACCGTTAAAATTTTGCAATCAAGGTGAATAAAACAAATGGTAATTATTAGATCCACTTTATATTATCTACTAACATTTTCTTTTCTTTTCCATAACGTTACTATCTAATGTTGCACTTATCTTAGCATTTTCCACTATCAGTCTATAAATAGTTACTATTGAAATATTTATCACTCAAATTATTTATTTTGTTTAATTACAAGGATCCTACATGGTGAATTATAACTATTTGAAGTATATTATCAATTTAAGTAAGTGGCTTCTAAATATTACACACACAAATAAAAAACAACATTTATGTAAAACATCAGTTAATTTAAGTTTAAACTAAGGTAATTACTATTTTTATAATCATGAAATTTTAAATTTCAAAATTAAATTGCTGGTAGTTTTTTACTTAAAGGTTTTTAATACTTCCAATCTACATTTTTTCTTGTTTCTAGAAATACTAATCTTTTTATACTAGCTTTAAAATAGTTACAATTTTATCGACTGTTTCTGAACACCAGATTTAACAAGTGGAATTAGTAATCTTAAAATATCATTTCATGCTTTATTAAAAACTCAATCTAACTTGTTACCTGGGTTGTAGAAGCCTCAGGAATATGAAGATGTGAAGAAAATTATGTTACTGTGATATTTTGAATTTGAGTGAGCTAACATTTTTATCGCTTGTATAACTTCTATTCGTGTGAAGAAACGCTGTTACAAAAACTGAGCTGCTATTGTTTATTATAAAACATCAATTGATCAAACTGTTCTAAAACAAATTTTAACAATCAAACATTGGTAATGAATTGTGCTTTGACAAATATCCGTAAAAATAAATTTTATATATTGATTGCACTTTTGTAATAATTTTGTTTCTAAAGAACTTTTATACAGCGCTGATTTAACTTTGTTATTTAACTCCATTTTGCAAGTAATTCTTTAAGGTAATCTGCAATCTTTATATTTACTTCAATTTATCTGATTTTGCATATTTTCGTACAGTTGTTTGCAGTAACTTTTTATTTTAAATGAAAAGTATATTAAAGAATAAGAGTTTAGAAAGTTATATGGAAAAAAAGCCCCCCAGTGGCACAGCGGTATGTCTGCGGACTTACAACGTTAGAATCCGGGTTTCGATACCCGTGATGGGCAGAGCACAGATAGTCTATTGTGTTGCTTTGTGCTAAACTTCAAACAAACAAACAATCCATGGAATAAAATGAAAGTATTTATTTAAATATTAGTATTCATGTTCGAAGTTGCTCAGTTAACTGTTAAAAGTAATGACAAAATGTTATAACTTGTTTTAATAAGGCATCAAGCAGAATTAAATACACTAGCAGAAATACTCGCTCTCCGTTAGGAAGGCTCTTGGGCCTGCAGCCTTTTCTGGAATTGTCTGACGGTTCTACAACAATGTACTCATATTTGACATTCAATAATGTTCGCCATCTATGAGAAAAGGAATTTTATTGAAATTTAGTTTTAAAATGAGCTATCGTCACAGCATTATATCACAGATTAGATTTTATTGAAGTATTTCTTTGTAGATGCAGTTATCAATAAAAGTGCCTTGCCTTTCTGTTGCAACACTCATGAGATTTTCACTAAAGAAATACAAATAATTTTCTAAGTTTGTTTTTTGATTGTTTTATATTTAAGAATTACTCCTTTTCTGTAATTTTTATTGGTTAAATCTGAAACTTAATTCTTTTTCTTTGTAATTATTATTGATTAAATCTGAAACATATCATTGTTATGGAAATTTCAACTGTTTTATTTAGTTCTCAGCTATAGAAATACAGCCTACTTATAAAAATATTACCCAGTTATGTTTGTTGATGATCGGTGCGGTAGTTTCCGAGATCCGAGTTTTGGACGTGTACATCACAAGCCTCACTATGATAAGATATGTCACTATCGCAACAGGAACATATAATCAGAAAAACTATAGAAAGCTCAAGTACTCATGTGATAAAATTGATCAAATGATAAATTATAGATAAAGAACAACAACTAAATTTAATCGAATAACTTAACTATATATATTTAAAGGAAATAATCTATTGGCCTACTATTTATTTCTTTATATTTCTTCAAATTATATTTATGTTTGCCATTTTAAAAATTCTTATTTTTATCTTTGTACTTACTTAATTTTATTTTACGCGAAATCTCTGCCATAAATTTTAATATAAAACGTTTTTACATTTCATAATAAAATTGGGTTTCAATACTCTTGGTGGCCAGAGCATAGATAGCCCATTGTATAGTTTTGCGTTTAATTACAAATAAACAGACATAAATATGATTCTAAAAATAAGTAATGTTTGGAAAAACAAATCGATTCAGCAAATGAAGAAAGAATAAATGAAAGACTAGTTAAACAAATTCAGAAAACAATCCATAAATTATAGTACCTTATTAGACTTTGTGATAAATAATAAAGTGAAAAATGAAACACGATGTTGATGAAGTGAGAAATTTTCAATAAATGCTCTAAAATTCGGAATATTATATTATTGAGTATTTTGTGTGTTTGTGTGCAAGGACTAAAAAGGAATTAAAACTTAGAAGAATTGAACTGATAGGCTTACCTCAACCATTCAATTTTGTCATCCTAAAATACAACGCATGTTTAAAAAAAAAGGAGAAAAAAATGTACTCCATTAGGAAAATTCGTTTGCTTTAGTCAATACACCAATTTCCAATAATATTAAACCATGATTCAGAGCAAATTCATTAGAGGTAATTTGTGTTTATTTGTCACTAAGAACAAGTTATGTCTTTTTTTTAGTTATCAAATTACTTGAAATATTTGGTCCAAGGATAAAATATTTATTTAAATGTTCAGATATCTTGTTGCTTCGATATATATATATATGCATATAAAGAAATTAATAAAACCAGAATCCTTCTCATGGAAAATGAAACAAGAAGAATTTCCATTATCTCGGGGTAAGCCGTATTGGTCTAGACACTCTAGTGGTTAGATTATTGGGCTGCGGGTTGAAGGGTCCAGTGTTCCAGACTAAATGCCTTTCAAAACGTTCCACGCTTTGAACAATGGCACGTTATAAATATGACTGTCAATCCCGTTATATGCAGTTCAAAGAACTGAATATAGTCCCTTGTGGCGACGAGTGCTTTCTAGTTGTCTTCCTTTTTGTCAATATTTCAAAAGAAGACAAAGCTATATTTGAATTTTAGGGGTCTTTGACCTAGCTATTTAATACAATAAAGGGCATAAGGTACCATTGCGGTTGAAATTTCTAATTCCAGTTATCTGATGGTAAAAGTTCGGTGTCAATACTAGTATTGGTTAAACTCACAAAATGACTGATACCCATGACGAATATGATTTCAGAATCTGGGTTATTACTACCAATATTATTAATATCAAGTCTAATGCATTAAAGACTCCAGTAAGATATATTTTCCTCTATGTATGTATGCGCATTATGATAGATCACTGATCTATTTTATTGGAAAAGCAGCAAAAAGAAAACATAACTACGGTATTTTTTTTCCCTGCAGAACGAAGCTTGTTGTATATCTTATCAGTAGCGCCTGTTTTACCAAGAAAATAATCAAACCTTAATTGTTTACTATGAATCGTGAATCCATAAGTATTAATTTATTTCTTGTTTCTAAGTTATTATAGAGATTTTTTGCATTATTAGCTTAATATAAGTATTTATAAATAACCTACTTTTCTAAGCTGGCTGAACCTCGTGAGATATTATTAGGATTAAGGTCTAAAATACTTTCAACAACGAGAGTATCCAACTGATGAAACAATGAGTTCTAATGTTTATAAGTTGCCTCCAAGTGGCTCAGAAGTTAGTTTGAAGGCATATAACGCTAGAAAGAACCAGGTTTCGATAGTCGTAATGAATACAGCACAACGTTTTTAAATAGAAACTTAAAAGAAGTATACTTAGCTGTATTGATTGTCGTGTTAATTTTTAATTTCACTCTAAGTACATATCTTGCACTGATCAAAAGTTAATATTAATTAGACTTGCTCTGATCAAAAGCTAATATTAATTAGAAAATACTTAAAAGTTAAACTTTCAAGTACTTTAAACAAAATATAGAAATTACAATATTATCTTTTAAATAAATTGTTATAATGTTTCAAATAGTTACAAATTATAAAGTAACCATCAATCATTTATTTATAACAGAACATTCTGAAATAATAATTTTCTACTGTTAAGAAAACTTCCTTTTACACGTCAATTTCATTAGTGTCACTTATAAGCATTTTCAACAAGCATGTTACATAGAATTTCAATATAGACTCAAATCCTTAAGGTTTCATTTATCTGAATATTTTATTCTTTTTTTTCTTTTTTTTTGTTTAGCTAAAGCCAGGCCATTTCTGCTATTAGTGAAGAGCGATGCGAACACAACCATGAATAACAAATATTCACAGAATGGATTCTCACTGCGCTACACTCAACTTCCTTGTGTGATTTAAGGTTGTCCAACAACTTTATATATAATCTGGTGAACCAGGTCAGTGATCCTTCTTTCTGTCTAAACAACTAATGCACACTTTTAGGTCCAGACTCTTTTCTTCCAATATTCATGTAACGGACTTTTCTGCATAACAGATAATTTAAGTTTCGTTCAGATTAAGACTGATTTATTCCAGGGTTTGTTTTAAAACTTTTCCTACAGGATTTACAGTTATAATAACCCTATTCACCTATAATGTTTCTCTCAAATATTTTAAAGCAAACTTTGTATAAAATTACACGTTTTAACAGAACTTTTTTTTTATCAGGATTGATTCTTACTGGTATCCCCTTTAGTCACTCAAATGTGTATAGGAATAACCATAAAAATGGAGGATTTAAAGCGCCATATCTAGCTTCTGTACATCAATGAACACCAAAACAGATAATTTAATGAACTACGTCTAAAAACTCTCAATGTTTGTTAACTAACTTTCCCGTGTTATCTCTCGTTGTAATAACTGGTTAGACCAAGTCAGATGTTGTTCTGTTCCTAGTAATCTACCTTCTTTGTATGATAACTATATACAACTTCTTGAATTAATTGATTAAATTAAAATTAATTTGCACTCATAATGGAACCTTTTAGTTATTGTTTACTTACAACAGTACTAACAAACTGTAAACTAACACCACACCTTTGTCTGACGGGACAGTAGTAAGTTTACGGATTTGCAATGCCCAAATCCGGAGTTCGATTCCCGTGGTGGCCAAAGTACAATGTGGCTTTATTCTAAAACAAACCAACTTTGCTCCCAAGTGGCTCAGCGGCAAGTCTGCAGGCTCACACCGCAAAAAACCATGTCTCGATACTCGTGGTAGACACAACACATAACTTAACAACAAATAGCCAAGAGAAAAATTTTTGTTTGGTTGTTGTTAACTGAGCAGTTAGGCCTAACTTATAAATAACTTTAATCATTTTAAGGATTATGCATTTTTAAAACACTAGGTTGAATTTTGGAAAATAGGTCTGTAAAACTGATGTTCCACGGTTCTCGTCCCTTTACCAAAGAAGAAAATAATAAAAATTCCCCTTTTCACTTTGGGACCATGGGTACGTTATAACAATGTCGGTTAAATCCCACTATTCGGTCTGAAAAAAAGAGCCCAAGAGTTGACGGTGGATGGTGTTAATTAGCTGCTTTCCCTCTAGTCTATATTTATAAGTAGTACTCTAGCTTGGCACGAAATCCAACAATAACAACAAACAAATAATTTTAGAAAAGGAACAGTAGAATCATAAGGTAAAATAACATATTTCAATGAGTATTAAGAGAATAAGATTCTTCTGGGTGATTAAATTTAATATTGTGAACAACTTTATAGTAAATTTTTCTTATGCAAATAAAACTTCGATATTGTAATTGTTGTTTTTCATACAATGCCTGAAGATGGTCCACTCCTAATGGGTTAAAACTCCGGAGTTTCAATTACATAAAATGCACTTCCACTAGAAGTATTAAACAAAAAGGAATATATTTTATCTTGAAAGCATATTTATGAGCCCCCACCAGCGGAGTGTCTGCGGACTTACAACGCTAGAAACCGGGTTTCGATAGCTCTATGTGTAGCTTTGTGCTTAACTACAAACAAACATATTTATGTCTAAAATAGCAAAACTTTCCGCGAAAGTAAATGGCGGAAGGATTGAGTAATAATATGAAATTGTGATATGTTTGTTCTAATGTAGCGAAAAAAATCTGAAAATAATATATTGTTATTATCTACCCTTACAGGTGTATTTCGTGTGTTTAACCAATGAGATAGAGGTGATGCTCTTGACAACAATAATTTTCTACTATGGAAGCAAAACCTTATGTTATTTTTGTTGCAATAAATTATTGATAAATTAATTTTTTCTAATATATGTTGTAAAAATCACGCTTGTCCCCATTCAATGTTAAATGAAATAAAATATAATTAAAATCATGTCTCTGATTTTCTTGTGTGTAAGTGTTTGTCTTCAAATATGAACAAGCTTTATGTAAGCTATATATTTTTAGGACATTTTGTAATATGTTTCAGAAAAATATAAACAGCGTTAAGTTTATGTTCGATACCGTTAATTGACTTTTATTAGTGCTTTTTGATGATGGAATGACCACTATCTTTTATCTTTATACTAGCTTTCCTCGACACATCAAAAAATGAGGGGTTGGAGTTTTGTAAAAAAATGCCGGGTGGGGGGGTGCTTCCTTCAGCAAGTTTTGTTCAAAAAACTTACCCCATAAACGAAAAACAAATACACATTGAAAAAATTGTTTTTTTCAATTCCACCCTCACATAATCAATAAAAATAGTACAACGTAATTTTAAAATTACTCATAATATGAGCGTTACACAAACACAAATTGAAATGGATTTTATATGCATTAGATTTTAATCAGTGGAAAAAGAGTAGTATCACGTCAAAGCTCGTTAATTGTATTTAAGTTTATGGATGTCAAATCAAACTCATTTAAATTATGTTTTTATTTTTCAGTTTATTCTTCACATTATGAATATATCAAGAGAGTTTATATGCCATTTGTAATTGTTAGTTTCTAAAATAAAATAGAAAACAATTTACAGCAGTTTTTGTGAATGCTATATAATAAAACATTTTCAAATGTTTTTAGTATTCATTTTTTTTTCTATTCATGTTTCAACTTTTCAGCAGAGTATGAACATATCTACACAACGGAAATGGGTGTTTTTAATACCTAGCATTTTCGTAAC
>NW_013665821.1:0-6050 GCF_000517525.1 Limulus polyphemus | reverse complement strand
CATTTTTTTTTCTATTCATGTTTCAACTTTTCAGCTGAGTATGAACATTTTTACACAACGGAAATGGGTGTTTTTAATACCTAGCATTTTCGTAACTCAAAAAGAATAAAAGAACTATATAAAAACATTTCCAACATACCATTTTAATTCTAACCACTGTATTTGGAATTGTGAAAGATAGAGTAAAATAAAACAAAAATTTCATTTCAAAAGCGGGGCTTTTTCAGATACAACGAACATTCATTCAGGACTTATTGATGTTGAGTGCTTGTGTTCTTTTAATGTTTCAATCTCTAGTTGTTGTAGCACTTCTTTTTCACACTGTAGCTCTGCTTTTTGTCAGTTTTCAGTTGAACTTAAAGATGAACATATATTAATTATTTCAATTCAAAATAAAATATCTTCCATCCACCCCTATCCCATCTTCCATTACTTCCACCAAGTCCATCCAAGTAGTTAGAGGGTTACCCGCGCGTCACGCCGTTAGAGAGCACTACATGTAGAGGGGTAGAGACGATGATGTCACCAAAGACGATTACATCATAGTTCCACAAAGCGTCACCAGAGAGCGCGTTGCTAGGCGGCCATGACAGACGATTACGCAATAGTTCCACGCTGTGGAACCAAAGGACGCAGCTATTTTAGGGTGGGATGATATCATATTTCGATACTAGAAGGCCTGTTACTTTAGGTGGATTGACTTACTAAAGTCCCCCAGTGGCACAGCGGTATGTCTGCGGACTTACACCACTAGAAACCGGGTTTCGATACCCATGGTGGGCAGAGCACAGATAGCCCTTTGTGTAACTTTGTGCTTAATAACAAACAAACAAACAGACTTACTAAAGTCCACAGAATCACAACCTCCACTTGTGATCAACAACCCCACCTACACCAAGTAACTACTTTTGACAGTATTGGCGATCATTTAACTTCCAATATGAAGCTCACTACATACCAGGACCAACATCTCCAATATACCAGTTCATCTCCTAATCAAGACCTCCATTGTGATGTCAAGAAATACAAGAAAATGAACTCCAAGTGGACACCGACCATTGGAACATTCACTAGCTTAGAATATTTTGTACAAAAAATGTCACAATGATATGGACAAATTTGATTTTTTAAGTAAACCTAAACACAGTACCTAACCTGTGATGAACACAAAACCTTACTAACGCTTTCTAAGCGACAAGACATAATTACTAAACCTGTTGATAAAGGTGGGACTATAGTAGCATGGCATAAAGATCTGTACCTTGCTGAAGCTGAAAAACAACGTTCTGAGATTAATTTTTACCATCCCTTAACTAGCGATCTGACAACATCGTTTAACTTGAATATTAAAACTACCATTAACGATTTGATTCTTTCAGGTAACTTGCCATCGGATGTTACTAATCTAATTGTTAGTTATCTCAGAACCCCAGAATTTTACCTCCTCCTCAATATTCACAAACCAGGGAACCCTGGTTGCCCAATTATTTCCGCCTGTAACTGCCCCACCGAATTTATTTCATCTTTTCTTGATGACGTCCTTAAGCCCATCATCTGGTCTATTTCTAGTTACGTAAAAGACACGACGCATGTACTCCGAACATTCAACAATTTTCAATTCTCTTGTAGTGAACATTACATATTTACCATAGACATACAAACACTCTACACATCAATTTCCCATAACAATGATATGAAAGCCCTCAAACATTAGCTGGATCTGCGTTCTTTACTAACTCCTCCCTCCTCACCCACGCGTGCTCTCTTACGTCTTGCCGAACTTGTATTAACACTGAACGTATTCTCCTTTAATGGCAAATTTTACCAACAAATCTGGTAGTCACAAACTAACTATACATACTATCAGGTCTAAATGGATAGAAGAATTTTGTTTGTTCTATATTATCATATTAGACCTTGGATAGGGTTAGCCGGCGATACTTCTGACTTGGCCTACCACAGTGAAATATAGAACTTTAAATTATATGCAAGAATATTCGTCCATGTTCAATTTTTTAATCAGTTTAATCTACAAGAGCAAATGTAGTATCACATACAGAGATAAAACAACATGAAACATGCGAAAATACAAAGACAGAAAAATGCACTCTATCAAGATTGAGAATACATTGCTCATTTTAGTATTTAGTACTTGTTAGCTAAAGATTTCTTTTGAGAAACTGAGCTCTTCTAGAACTAAACATACCAAAAACGTTCTGTTACCTAAAACGTCATTCAAGTTAATTCAGATCTAACAAATGAGGAAAATCTATGTAACTGGTACAAAAGAGGATTCTGGAGCACTAAATATTATAGTGCCGGAGTCCTGCCAAATGTATGAGACGTATGACGTCCCCATAGAAGTATATATATTTTATACTGAAAAGCTAATTTCCATTTTTATCGATTCATTTTTAATAAGGAAAATGTAAGCAGCACTAATTATTTGAGACTACTTATATTCATAACAAATTGAATACAGAAATATTACCTACAGAAAACACACAACTCAACTTCTTTTAAATTAAGCAGCAAAGACATAACAACAGTATCCAAGGTCCATATATACAGTACTTCAGCTTCAGAATTAGGAACAATAGTCTGCAAATAGTATTACAACTTTGATTTGGCTGTCAATATGAAAAACTAAAAAGAACGACCTTCATTATATATTAACTAAATAATGAGACTTTTAAGAAATCTATACGTTCTAAATACAGAATATAATGGAAAAATTATTTTATTAATTATTTCAATACCACACTAGTGTTTCTTAATGATTATGTGACGTATGACAAAAACATTTCACTATTTTAATGCTCTCACTTCTGCTTCTGAACCGAAGAGACCGCACTGTGTCTGACGCCCGTTCCTGGGAGAGAGAGAGAGTGACATAATTTTTGCTGGGCAGTCTTAAAGAGCTCTACCAGTGGACACAGGGAGAGGGGGGCACAAACAGCCAGAGAGTTCTATGAAACTCTGAGAGTTTGGATATGAAAGACGTTTAATTTTGGGTGTAAACTGAAGAACATATTTATATATACAGATTTTTAGTTTTTGAAAATGTCTGGATCAGATCCAATTTCAGGTAACGGAGCGGTACTCCGGCAGCATTAAACCCTTGGTTTGTGGGTTTACCTTTGAGTTGAGGGTGGAAAGGAATTAATGACTATCGGAACATGCAGCTAAGTTTTCTAAATATTGCAGTGAAAAGAGAAGAATGATATATCATATATTTTCTTAGTTTGAAAGTATTATGCTTATAAAGTTATCTTGTTTTCATAGTGAATACAGTTAATGTTATTCATAAACAATGATAAAGGCCTTGGGAAGAGGTTGAGTTATTGCATTTGATCGAAGACTGCTGTGGCTGTGAAATGAAATCACGGTTATAGCACAAGTAAATAACAATTCATTAGAAAAGGAACTACATTGTCTGTACAACTTATTGTACTAAAAAGCATGATTTATTTAATATGAGTAATTCCGTAATGTACAACTATCTATAACGTAATTATATCACTAAGGTAAATAATGAAATATAAATTTGGATAATAAAATTTCCGTTTCTCATCCAGCGTTTACGATAAACATTCTGCTGGGTTACACATTTTTTCAACAATGGAAGTTTAATAGTATTCATATTATGCATTTAGGTTTCAAAAAAAAATAAAAAGAAAGAAAAAAAAAGCCCAATAGTGCCCATTTTAGACATTTCAATTTCAACAATGGAACTTCAGTTGTGCCTGTACTACATATTTCAGTTTATTTACAGCTATGTTCGTAATGTTGCATTTGTGTTACACCTATTCTACTGATCGAATTCAAAATTTTACGTTTGTTAAAACCTATTTCTAGATATTTGATACAAACAGTTATTAATCGATTAAACTGCCTGATGGTATCTTAAAAATAAGTTCATTAAACGCATGCGTATTATTTTAATCATTTCTAGATAATATGCCTCTAAGTGGCTCGCCGGTAAGTGCGTAGTAAAGGATATTTTACCTGTTAGTAAGGCAACACAAATGACAATTTCTATATTCAAAGATAAATTTCAGTACTTTTTATTGTAATATGTGGGAAAATGCAATCTAGCTTTCAGTACGTAACTAAATATTTATATTTGTATTTTGTTTTTAAAATCTGTAATATCACTCACAAAAATAACTTTCATCGAACAAGTATAGACGGGGCAAACTTTTGAAATAGGTGCTTGGAAAATGACTCTGTTGACATTTGGTGTTAAAAGTTAGCAAACGAATGTTTTAGTACATGCTTGCTGATATCAAGAATATTATTTGCTAAGCTGTTAAATCTTTGACCCTCAATTTTGAAAAACAAAATGGCGGCTATATTACATATTCAGGATCTGTGATTTGCTGCTTTTAGCAAGAAAGAATATTTGGAAAATAGTGTTAGTTGTTTACCAAAAGCTTTTTAAATGTGTGAAATGTTATCATTTCCTGATGAGTTGGGCTTAGAAGTGAAACTCAGGCGTAATGAAGCTAGTCGATCAGTCATACACTTTATCAATAAATCAACGTGTCTGAATTCAGGTATTCCTTGGCTGATTAGCTACAGGTTGTATATGGACACTAAAGTATGAAGTTTACATGAATCAAAACAAATATTGTTGAATAGACGCAACAAATCAAGTTTAGTGTAACAAAGCAATAAGAAATCCATATTTGACAACTGCTCCATGATTGTCTATTATTTCACTCATAGTGTGGTTCCAAAAAATGTTTCATGAACAACTGATCTTATTTTCTACCATGTTTAAATATCAATGGACACTTTCACAATATTGGGTTTTTATTCATAAATTTAGACATGTTCTCTCTTCCATGTTAACTACGTTAGCATCACTCATGTATTTTCAATTGGCTCCTTTTCTCATATTCAAATTTTATCATTTATCAGACAAGTACAATATTATTATTGAATATATTCCAAACATTTGTTGTAAACACTCTACCAGTTGCGCTGTAATTTCATATTTTCTTTGATCAAATACTTCACAAACAATTCAGTTATGAATGAAATATCAATGGTTTGATTACTGATTTCCATTAGTTTGTTTGGGTGTTCATACAGATCTCTTAATTAAGTAATGTTTCCGTATTCAACTGGCGTGGCAGTACATTTACAAGCCCCTATGCATGGTATTACAATCTTCTTACAGCTGCTTCGCATGCTGCGACATCCTGTTATCAAACATGGTTTCCAGAGAGTCATCACCAACGTCTGATCATCTATTATCAAACATTGTTTCCAGAGAGTCATCACCAACGTCTGATCATCTATTATCAAACATGGTTTCCCAGTGAGTGTCGCTTATATTGAAGTTGCTATTCCTTGGATCAGCACATCTTGTAGAAGGGATTTACTACCCATATGGAGGTTTCCATTTGTGAATGCAATTGATATTCGCACAGACATTAATTTATGTTGCAGAATGTTCTCCTGATTAACGTATCTCCCTGCCTTATAGGCAGTAACGACTCGTTTCAAAATACTCTTGTCTGCCTTAGTAGTTCTATGTTTGTTCTTGGTTTGTTTCTTCATAATATACAAAGATGAGGATGTTGGTGCTTTGTTTTTATGCAAAGGTATGCTAAGCTCAATTTGGTGTGTATCATCAGGTGAATGCATAAGGTGGTGCTTGACAAACACATCAAGTTGTTGTTGTCTTAGTGTCTCTACATTAAAAAGTGATTGTTGAATCCTCTCTGTTGCCAAATCTTTGGTAGCAATGTTCTACAGAACATCAAATGGAGTATCATTAACAAACACTGTAAATCGTTAAAATATACATACTATTTTGTCTTCATCATCACTGTCACGTTTTCTTCTGGCATACAGATGAGTGTATTGACATTTTTTGTGTCTTCATGGTGGCCATTTTGTTTTTCATATTTCGAAGACAAATGCTTAGAACACAGTTCGGCAAACACTTTTTTTTTTTTTAATCAGCACCTCCGGATCATACTAAAAAGTTAGTTTGGAAGATTTTAACACAACATGCCTACAACAATGACACTTTT
>NW_013665820.1:836166-842765 GCF_000517525.1 Limulus polyphemus | reverse complement strand
CAAGCAGATACGTTACAAATTGGTGTCAGAAGTGGGATCGATAAAAAAAAAGATGGAACCATAAGTGCCAAATCAGACTACGACTTAGCAGATTTGATGGCAGCAATACAAGAACAGCAAAAGAAACAAGAAGAGAGACAACAGCAGTGGCAAGAAAAGAAAGGAAACAAAAAGAACGAAAAATAAACAAGAAGAGAGACTACAGCAGTGGCAGGAAAACCAGTACTAGCGGCAACTGGAACAACAAAAGAAACACTCCAACAGTTGAGAGAAAACCAGCGCACACAAATGGAAAAGATTAGTAAATTTCAAAGTGAATTAAATACATTAAAGGATGATTTGCTGTCTTTTACACAAATAGTATATATTAGCCATGGATCTATTTAGCCCCAGACAACAGGAAGCCCCTTCCAGACTCCGCAGCTAAACCCTAATGCAGACATCTTCAGTCCTGTTAGAAGTTACATTACAGACATGAATGTCAGCAATAGGGGTGATCTAGTACGAAAGAAGCCACAGGAATTCGATGGGAAGGCACCGTGGGAAGCATATAGAGCACAATTTGAGCTCTTGGCGGAAATGAATGGATGGATGGAGGAGCAGAAAGCAGTGTCCCTGGCAATGAGCCTGAAGAGACAACCACTAGAAATACTTGGACAGTTGTCAGCAGACGACAGGCACAACTATAGAGCACTGGTGGCTGTTCTAGAATTCAGGTATGGAACTCAAAATCAGTCGGAAGTCTACAGGGCTAGGTTTAGGACTAGAGTCCGTGCTGAAGGGGAGAACCTGCAAGAGCTAGCACAGGATTTGGAAAGTATGGCACACAAGGCTTACCCAACTGCACCACTCGATCTCCTCAAGTTGTTACTGAGGGATCAGTTTGTAGATGCCTTGGACAGTCCATAACTGAAGATACAAGTAAAGCAAGCACACCCCTCTACCATGCAGGATGCAATGGCCAGAGCTCTTGAATTCGAATCCTACATTAAGTCCAGCACATAGGTACCAAGGTTGGTACATTCATCGGGATTCAAGGCCAGAAGAGGTCAGCTTTGGAAGAGTTTGAGGGACTTTGCTGTCACTGTAACAAACCAGGGCACAAGAGAGCTCAATGCTGGCAACTTGAACACAGAGAAGATACCATGGCAGAAAAGGCTGCTTCCCAGAAAGGCTATTGGAACTGTGGGGAGCAAGGACATCTGAGGAGCCAGTGTAAGAAAAATACCACCAATAAGTCAGTTTCGGGAAACTAGTAGTGGTTGGTGTTGAGAGATGCCCACCAGCCCCATCATGAAAGTCCCAACAGCTTGGTGTAAAATGCCAAGCACACATAGTGTCTACGTGACAGGAAAGCTGGATGGCCAAAAGTGCAACTTTGTCATAGATTCTGCATTTCTGCATCTCAACAAACTCTTGTGAGTATCAAGGTGCTAGATCACAAAGGAGTACCAGAAACCATACAGAAGCTCTGTGGTGTGACAGGACATTCTGCAAAGTTGTGGGAACCAGTGTGAGTAACTATTGAGCTTATGGGCATAAAGGACAGACACAAAGTATACTTGGCTGACATTGAAGACCAATGTATATTAGGGTTTGACTACTTACTACCGAGGAAGTGTGTAATTAGTTTTGATAAAATGACGTTTGGGAACAACAAAGGCCAAATTCCAATAAGTGTTAAAAGCTTGCAAAGATCTCCGGTTGTTATCAACTTCTTATTATATTGATTTAACTTGTTTAGTAAGTTAATATTTATTGTTTTTTGATGGAGAACGATATATTTCTATTATTTTTATATTATTATTATTTAATATGGATATCTATTGTTATACATCGTTAGTTGATTCAACCGCTATCTGTGTTACAGATAGTCTGGTTTTGCAAGTTATAGCAATACCCTTTTTGGAGTCATTTATATATAATCTATCTTTTCTAATTGAGGCATATCATATGGATTTTATTTGTTTAACATGGTTTATGCTATAACTAAAAGATCGGTATTTGTATGTAATAATATGTCATCAATCTCGTGCCTCTTGGAAGCAAGACCACCCGGGATACTTATACGTTGTACAGTGATTTTTTTTTTTAAATGTGGTCATGAAGTATTGTAATAGGTATGGTGTGATTGGTGTTATGGTGATTCTGACTATTGTACTGAGAAGTGTGATGCAATCTTATTTATTTTGGGGATTTTGAAATTCTTTAATGAATTCATAGAAAGTATTCTTGAGTACTTCCATGATTGGATTATTTTCTTTAGATATGAAGTTAATATTTGTAGTTTCGTGTTGTTCTATTGTTTGGTTATTTTGTTGCTGTGAATTTGCTTTGGAGGTAGTTTCGTTCATGTTATTTGTAGACTTATTTTGTGATTGTGATTGCTTATTTGTCTTATTTGTGTGCTTGTTATGTATCTAGTTGGTTACTGCTGCTGCATAGGTTTTTGTATGTGTGGGTGTTTGTTGTATAGAAGATCAGTTGTCTAAGAATGCTGTTTTTGATGTTTGTTGAATTTAGCGCGAAGCTTCTCAAGAGCTATCTACGTTAGGCGTCCCCCCTAATTTTGAATTGATAAACTAGAGGGAAGGTATGTGCTGAAAACCACCCATCGCCAACTCTTTGGTTACTCTAATTGAATAATGAGATTTGCTCGTCATTGTTATAATGCACCCACGACCCCAAAGTGCGCGAACAACGGATCTACGGGCAGCCATGCTTCCCAATGGATCAGCTAATAAAAGTGCCAATTTCATTATAGTGTTATTTTTAACTTATGCTTTTAATGTTACCGTTGTAAAGTCAAACGTATATTTCCAAAGTTAAAGAGCCTAATAAGAAAGGAAGCCTGAACGAGACTCGAAATAATTCACGCTGTATGTACCTTTTCTGTTTTACTTATAATTTTTAATTCTTTAACTTATACGGGAGTTTTGCACTTAATTAGTAAGCAAAACTTATGTGCATGTGTGAAGCTGAATTAAATGTTATAAAATATAGGATAATTTTGTTCAATTATTGTTCTGAGTTTATATAGAGCAATGTTGCTGAAAATGTCTGAAGTTTAGAATACCTTATAGAATTAAAACAAGAGGGAATCCTCAATAACTGCTGCACTTGAAATACCTTTAGGCAAGATTAGAGTAAATTAATCTATGAGACCTTGGGCGTGGTCAAATACATCAATCGAAAGGGTTTGACCACCTGAGTTCAAAACTGTAATTAGATCTCAAATCGGCCAGGAGATGACGGAGCTATGAGCTAAAACTTAGTACTTGAAAAACTCAGAACCATTCTATGAGCCGCTATACCGCGGCTAAAAATAAAAATAAAAAACTTGTAATTCACAAAATGTTTCTTTGGCAGCATTGTGAGTATTTGATGTAATATTTGCAAAAGAAAAAAAAATCTGTACTAACACCAAAACTAATTTAATGGATCCAGTAAAACAAAGTTTATAACTTACTTAAAATGAAATTTAAAGCAGTTATTCTATCGCCTTACATACTTTATTTAATGCAGTTTGGTACTATTTTTATAAGCTAACAGAAACAGCCCGACTCTCCTAGTAAATGTTGAGCCATTCAATTTTGACATCTCCGGTGACGTTTTTACATTACTTCGTACAAGTCCGCTTTTGCTGCACCGATACAGCCTGAAAAGAAAAAAATGCGCCGAGGTTTTTGTTGTTCACAGAGCTAATGACAGTATTTTAAGTGGAAAACAAATGAAATCAGATGTTCTTAATCTTAGCTCATCTGATAATTTTATTTGTTAACTTTTTATTCTAGATGAAATGTATTTTAAACAGTGTATGAGAATTATTTAAATAAACTGAAAACGCGAATCTATTTTGTCATAAATAAGTACTTATTAAGTTATTTACTCTTAAAATGGGCAATGTAAGTTTTTAAATGACCCCCTTCATTATCTTATTTTTATTCACACCAATGCTAGTCATCACCGCAGCGCGTTAGATTTGACGTTAGAACTACAGAGAAAATCATTAACTGAGACGAATTTAAAGTTATTGGTATATACTTTATATTGTAAATAAATCACAGTCTTAATATGTAATTTTCTAAAGGGTTGGTATTGGTAAACAATTTTGAAGCATAGATAATAAGTGGTTTGGTAAGTCGTTTTGCAGCATAAAATTAAAATTTATTTCAGAAAAAAAAAATCACTTTGTGAATCAAAATGTGAGCTGTCTGAAAAGTACATATTGGACGTTATATATATAATTTATTAATAAATAATCTACTAGATCTCAGTTCTGGTAAGAGAAGTATTAGTACTGCAATAGTGTAAGACTAAGAGAATGATATTATTCTGTTCACATGCAGCTGACACAACTCGTGAAACATCAGGGTATGCTACTATTGCTAACCTATACTATTAGTATTACTAGAGCATGACACAGATGTTGATAGTTATAACTTATATTTTATAAATTTGACCACTTGTTCATCTCTGGATGTGTATTGTATTTGAATTTCAGAGCATAGACCTAAAACTTAGTAAAGTTAGCGTTAAATTGTTACAGATCAATTGTGTTTTTATTTTAAATATTGATGACAGATGTTGTTACTGTTGAAAATATTGATAAAAACTGTATGATGCTGGAGAAAAGTGAAACCCTAAAAATATTATTGTGCATTTATGAAACTTGCTAAGCAAATCTAAAATTTAAATAATATATTTTAAGTAATAAACTTTTTCAAATTTTCACTTAAAAGTTTTGTACAATAAAATATTTGAAGGTTTCCATTTAGTTTTATGTGGATAGCTTAAATTCATTCAGTTTTATTATTTTAATTATTTTTGCATGATACAATGTTTTTTGTTGTGTCTCTTGGCCCTTTGTTAAGGTGGAAGAATTGGATTTTTAATTGTACTTAATTCAATGATACAAATAGCATTCTCTTGTTTTTTGACATCTAATTTATTAATATTTAAAGTTTAAATTTTTAATATTTTTTGTTCACTTGGTTTTACATAAATATGAATTTTTCTTTTTTGTTTATTGTATATTTATAAGGATTTTCTCTTTGAAATAAAGGTGGTAATGGCCCGCAAGCGAACCAGACAAGTTGAGGAAGAAAGAGTAGAACCAGCAGTTGATGCTGAGGATTTTTTCCCAGATATTCTGTAGGTTTTTAAAATCTGTTGAATAATTGAATATGGGTAAAAAGAAAAAAAAATGAGAAAGGAATTATTAAGCTCTACAGTGAACTTGATTTAGGATTTTATGGAGAATATCAAGTTCCAAAGATACAGGTGTTTTTCAGAGTATCTTCATTAATTTCACATTTTTTTTTAAATCTTAAAATCCTACAATTTTTATAGATTTGTTATAGTAAAGTTATATATGAAACTATTAAAGGTATACTAGTAAAACAAATATCAAATAGGAAGGTTGGAGAGAATTTTTTACACTAAGTAAATAAGAAGACAGTGTTTTACTCATTAGTTATGAGATTTTCTATTAATATTTTTTAAGGAGAGTGTTTTTGAGGAGATAGTTATTTTCCTTTATTATAAACACAAGTAACCTACATTTATGAAAGTATGTTAAGAATAGACTTAATTACTATTATCAAATGATTATTTTACTTGGTTCAGAACATGTAGTGTTTGAAACCTTGTAGTTTTTCATAACATCAAAAATATACATTAGAACACAAAAAAAAAAGGGGAAATTTAAAGTCCAGACTTCTCTTGGCCTTGCCACAACCACTTACTTAAAATTATTTTAATAAATTCACCCTTAACCAGTAACCCTGGATAAGGGCAAACCAATTAACAAAATGAAACGTATGGCAAATCCAACACAAGTCTAAGCCTTATCTCCACACACACCAAAAATGCAAAGTTGGGGCTAAGTAAAACAACAACATTAAACGTATATTATTCTGAATGACATATTTTTATTCTGTGTTATATTACTAGTACCATTTTAATTAATGCTATATTTAAAACTCTACAGAGATGTAAATTATCAAAAATATATTCATTATCTGTGTATTCAAAATATTTGTAGTGTAATGATAATCCAAAATATTTATTTCAGTGATGAAGTGGATGATGCCAATGACTTCCAGGTGGAAGACCCACCTCCACGCACTCGAGGAAAGAGGCGTAAAGTAGAAGGTCGTGGCAGAGGTCGTTCAAGAGATGTTGGAAAACGTCGTGGGGGTCCAGTAGATATGCCAAGTGAAAACATTAACAGCCTTTTTGAAATAGTGAAGCAAGGAAGAAGTTCATTACAGGTTGTAATATTGTCTTTTACAGTGTCACATTTGTAAAGTGTGTATCTTATATTAACTCTTTCAACACAGGCTCAGTTTCTGGGACTGACCTCATAACATTTTGTGCTTGTTATAGTTTTCATGCTATAACTTTTAAACTGGTTGGCGAACTTTAACAAAATTTGGCAGTTTATCAATAAACATTACAGTGCTTTCATATGCAAAATCTCTAATTAAGGTTTGTAAAGCAATGTTTCTCTCATGTCTTTTTTTTTTTTCACATCTTGCCAATTTATCATGCAAAGTAATTATCATTTTAAGATTAAAAATACTTTTATGCATCAG
>NW_013665820.1:821879-835605 GCF_000517525.1 Limulus polyphemus | reverse complement strand
TATTATACATTATATATGTATATAGATTATTGCTATTTTGAAATAAGTCTTAATAGTTATTTTTCCTAAAACATGAAACAGTAAATGAAGAAGTAAAGCAAACAATTCTCTTCTAGTTACGACCTTTGTACTTGGTTGCTGCTTGACGTAGGTTGCTAAGCCTTTAAAAATTGTGCATTTGAAGGATATGAAACAAGATATTCTTTTTAGGTTTTATATGTATACTTTTGAATAACTAAAAAATCATAAATTACTACATCAATACCATAGAATTATACTATAATTTATCAAGCATAGTAACTAAGCTGTATTTGGGTGTAACAAAATGAAATTTCGAGCAGACTAAAGACATGACCTACCTCATTGAAATCTTAATCTGAAAGAAAGAAATGGTGCTAGGTACATTAGAAATGCTGAGAAAACCACTAGGGGACATTCTGGGTTTCAGATTGGTTATTCTTGTTATATATAGAAGTAAGTGTATATAAGGGAGCATTTAAAAAAATGGAAAGAGGTGAGTGGGATGCCACTGTATTTGATTTATTACGTGAGCAATATCTTAGCAAATAGAAAAGATAAGACCTTCTTATTTTATATTCTAACTTGTCAATATCTGGAATTTGAGTTTCTAATTCATATGAAACTATAGACTTAGTATTTGACTTCACAAACATCTAATTTGAACCGGTGCTGCATTCAACATACCACTTGACACACACAATCAATTTTTTTTCTGTGTTTTTTAATATTTACTTTTAAATTAACAAATTGTGTAACATATAGTTCTAAAATTTTATTTATATTCTATAGTTTGATACCAAAATTATTGACATAAATTCATGAAATAGTAGTTCAATAAAACTTTGAATGCGAGTCAACAAACAAGATGACATGGCCTTCCACCTGTTGCCTCATCTCGAAAGGGTTAATCTTTCTACTCAGTATCAAAATATATATTAAAAGGAGACATTTATTTTAATAAATGAAAATTTTTATTATGTTTGTATAAGATGAAGTTTTTGACAATACTTTGGCTTTAATAGGTTTTACTAGAAGAATTAAGCACTGAACAAGGTACAAGTAGAAATAAAAAATAATTTCTTTGTGGCAAATGATGTAAGATGAAGACTACATTATACCCTATGACCATCCTCTGCTGTATACTTTTTCTATTCAGCATTGCAAGTGTATTGCTTCTTGTTTTGTTCAAGTAAACTCATCTTTTAGTCATCTAGCAGTTATATAAATTATGGAGTTTGGTGTTTGATGAACAAAAGTAAACACAGAACTTGGTTCTCTTTATAAGAATATTGAATATAAAGGAAAGAAGGCTACCGTAACACTGTATAAAAACTTATGAGGCCTCATTTGTAGTATTTTGTTCAGTTTTGGTTTACTTTGTAAAGGATATCAATATGTTAGAAAGAGTTCCAAGGTGAGCAACTTGAATGATACCTAATTTAAGAAATTATAAGTATGAGAGAGTTTAAACCTGTTGATTTTCCTTTAGAGTGTAGACAAACTAGAGATTACTTGCATCAGACATTCAGAATTGTAAGGAGTTGTGAATGGTCTAAGTGTTAAAATAACAAATATTGCAAGTATGAAATTAAATACTGAAGTTAAAAGTGGGAAGCCTGGATGCAAACTTGTTCATCAAAATTATATTTTGACTAGATTTATGAACTTGTTGAATGGGTTGCCTGATTATGTGGTATGTGAATTTAACTTAAATTCTGAAACTTTTATGGGATAGGTCTATACACACATTGTGCTACATTTTCTTTGGCCTTTTGGTGGTTGATGGGGATCTATTTGGCTGTAATTTCTTTTTTTTGCTTTGCTTTTATGTTCTTATGCAAGGTTACTGTTCATTAACTCTATAAACCCATAAGTTTTTGAACATTTTGCTGGAATTATTTTTATGAGTCCTAATAATTAGCACCATACCTTATAAAATTTCTGGTCTATTTATCAGAGGTGGATAATAACACAGTTTGGGTTAGTTTTCAGCCAAAGAGACATAAATGTTATTGGACGTTGTCACTGTCCAATGGGTAAATTGGAATTTTTGGCTAGACGCTGGCAGCATCTGCTCGGGTTTAAAGAATTAATCAGTCCAAGATAGAAAAAAATTTTAAACAAACTGAGTAAAGGCACTGATTTCTCTTATCTTTCTAATCTATAAGTTACTGCATTTGTTTAAAAACAATTAGTAGCAGTTACTACCATTTGTCAGTTAAGCTGAACAACTTTAACTTAATCAAAAACAGTAAGAAGAAATTGTAATGGTAATATTTCTATTACTTGACTAGTTGGAATAATTGAAAACTAATAATCAGATATGCTAGTTTCTATTTGGTGATTATTTTCATGACATTAATCAATCTAATCATAAGTTTGAGTTCTAATTACCAATAAACCTTTGTATGTGTAAAAAGCTAAAATATCAGTTTTGAAATATCTAAGGAAATATGTATTGTATAAATAGTATTACTGTCATTCTTATTCCATTTTGAATATATAATTTTTTATTTATTCTTATATGAAGATAACTATATGTGGGCACTTTTATCTTATTTGTATTTTTTTAGTGACATAAGTATGATAGTATTTTACCTTAAGGGGCATGAAATTAAAACATGTTTGGTGTCAAACGTTCCAAAAAATCATGTTGGACATGTAAAAGGTTTTAAACGATTGAGCCCAGTTGGAACAAAAAATATCGTGGAAATTGTCTTGTACTGGATAAAACAATGTTGTTAATTCCATCAAGATTTCATATTTTCATACCATAAATTTATGATTTTGTGGCCTACTTTTTATTGTATTATATTGTCTGTTAAGTTGTAGGTCATTTTGCTGATTTCTACAAAGTTTCCAAACCAATTCTGACCAGGATTTGAATCTGTAGTGGGCATATACAGAAAATTAATACATATTATTATTATTTGCCTTATACTATATCTAGACATAGGCACAGACTAACATCAATAATAATAAAATAACACAAGTCCTACTGCCAATCAAAAGGCTTAGATATCAGTGTTAACAATATTGGTCAAAACTTGAGAACTGGGGGTGTAAGTTACATCTTACTGTACATGTATTATCATTGCCATAGCAGAACCATAGCTTCACATTAGTATATAGGTCTGTGGATTTATGTATTCCAAACACTGGAATTGAAATAAGTCATGACATCTTCCCACCTCATTTTGATATTTATGCACACAAGTACTTAGTTTCCAATCTAAGTCTATTTACATTTATGCTAACCTACTGACAACTAAGCTTTAAGTTTCAGCAATGTGTCAGTACTTGTCCAGTGTTTTCAGACATGAAGATGACCATTAATATTGTTGGTTGTTTTTTGAGGGGTTTGAATTTTGTCTGTGGTACCTAAATGTTTTGATGACTGCCTTGGGTGGTTCATGCCCTGTTTAAGACACATTGGTTTTAATCACATCAGTGTTTGAGAAACAAGTTTTATATTGACTTTTGTTCTATGGTAGATGATTGCATGAACTTGTACAAATTAATTTTTTTTATTGTGCATTGTACTTAATTGAAAAGCAAAAAATAAGATATAAAAAAAGTACAACTTGGAAAGCTATGTTTCTACTCCTAGTGTGTAGTAGATGACTGGATAGAGTCTTATAAACAAGATCGTGATACTGCCCTTCTTGACTTGATGCAGTTTCTGGTGGAATGTGCTGGTTGTCGAGGTCGTATCACACCACAGATGCAAGCAGGCTTGGAGCATGCTCAGATCATAAGAAAAATGACAGAAGAGTTTGATGAGGTAAAATGGTTTGATGAAGAGGTTTTCTTAGTTTATTAAATAGTTCCTCAAACTTAGAACAACAAAATTACTTTGTACCTTCTTTGAAGTGAGATATGGCAAAAAATCTAACTTGCATTGTTTTGTTCTGGTATAATCATATAACTTTGTGGGAATATTTTATTTCGTTGTTGTCAAGTGTCTTTATTTAGAAATTGTTTCATTTATAATTACTTATTTTGAGAATGGTAGCCATACCTTTTGCATTTCTGTATATTTTTAGGTTAGAAAGCTTACTCATTTTCAAATGATTAGGAAAAATAGAAGAAAATGTTTCACATCACTGTGTTTTATTTTAACTAAGAACTTTTTCTTAATAGGAAAGTGGAGATTATCCCCTTATTATGACAGGCCCACCTTGGAAAAAATTTCGGTCCAATTTCTGTGAATTTGTTCAAGTTCTTGTGAAGCAGTGTCAGTACAGCATAATTTATGATCAGTATCTTATGGATAATGTTATTTCTCTCTTAACTGGTCTCTCTGATTCTCAAGTTCGAGCATTTCGTCATACAGCAACTTTGGCAGGTAATTAATTCTTTCAACATGGGCTTGGTCAATTTGACTGACCATGTAACCTCTTTGTACTAGTCTTTATAAATTTGATAATACTAACTTTTAATATAGTGTGTATATCTTCAGTAAACACTATAAATCTTTCACATACAAAAATAATATTTTTTAGTGAAGTATTTTTAATAAACTTAAAAAAGATTTATCATTGAATATATTGAGTATTTGTTTTGAATAGTCCGTGTGCAAAGTGGTTTTCATGTTAAGATTAAAAATACTTCATCCCAAAAATCTCAAATTTCATTTGTGTAATCTCTAAAACCTCCAAAATACAATTTCAAATATTTGTTTTCAGTAAAACATTATATTTATCTGTTATTTTCTCTACCCAGCTCTATACACAGTTGGCCAATTTGACTGACCTCGTAACCACCAAAAAAAATTGAAATAAATCTAAATTACCCTTTTTTCTTTCTAAAATGACTTCAAATATAACATGAAACTACATTTGTTTATCCTAAGTAGCTTTAAACAGGTAACAGTATACATCTATTTGTAATCAAATGCCCTTTGAACCATTATAGGTTGTAAATCACTTGGGGAATGTGCAGTTCACGTTACACTATCGAATTACCTTACTCATGAGCTACTCTGAGCTGCTTCTATGTGTGCCTCATGAAATAGTTTTATTATATTATTATTTATTTTACCTAATTTAACCTAAAGAGTTATAATAATAATAATAATAATAAATAAAGAATAAACATGAAAAACAAGAAATAAAGTACTTACTCGAGTATTCTTCTTTTTTGCTGTTGACTGTTGATGACAATGGTTAATGTTTCTGCTACAATTTTTACTGTTTTATGTTTGTTGGAATATGGCCTTTACAGAGGCTTGTGAATTGTGTATATTTTCTTAGTAATTCTTGTTTTCTTTAACAGCCATGAAGTTAATGACAGCTTTGGTGGATGTGGCTTTAAACCTGAGTATTAACTTGGATAATACTCAAAGGCAGTACGAAGCAGAGCGTCAAAAGAACCGAGATAAACGTGCTACAGAACGGTTAGAAATGTTGATGACTAAAAGGCAAGAGGTAAGAATCTGTTGTGTTAAGGTACATATGAACATTGATGTTGAAACAAGATAGAGGTAATGATGTGATTTTAATATTGCAGTGAGTATTCAGATCACCCAATAAATAATCTATAATTTCACATCAGTATTATTGAAATTTCAATTAGAAATCAAAGCAATCACTATAATCTTATAATTTCTTAATACGCATACTTTATTTTGTACTGTTTTCAGTCATCTTCTGAAAGTGAGAGTTGTTTGTACTGACTTGGAATTATGTTGCATGAGCTACTCATTAGTTCTAAAAATATTTAAATCATGATGTTTGTATCATAAGTGTGCAAAATGATGTAGAGCTGATGTTCTGTTATTTTACTCAACTACTCTGTTTTCTTATTGAAGGCTGCAGCTTCACTGCATAATATTTTTTGATTGATCTAGACACTATAATGGTATACTTGCCTTTTTTCATTTGTTTATTATCTGACTCTTGTTTTCAAAAGTATGTTGTACTTTTTAACAGTTGTTTGTGATTGGAGCATGAGTGGCACCGGTTGTGCATAGGTGGGAAACATTTTGCTGCAATTGAGAATAGGTGTGTTTGATTATGGTATATCTATGATACACTTTGGTTAAAGTGACCAGATCTGGTTAGAAAATATTAACTATACCACGTTCTATTTCCATAAGTAAGATTCTCCAAATTCAGAATATAATTTTAGTTATTCTTTTCTTTGTTGCAACTATCACTGTTATTGTTAAAAAATAAGATGCTAAAATAATAATTATTGTTTTTTTTTGTTTTTTACAGTTAGAAGAGAATATGGAGGAAATAAAGAACATGTTGACTTACATGTTCAAGAGTGTATTTGTTCATCGGTACAGGTATGTTTCAGTTATCACACATAGTTTTATCTTTCTTTTTTTTTCATCATTGGAATTTTATTATCAATAGTTTAGTGTTTTAACTGTTAAAATAGACAAAAAATAAAACTGAACAAAGTTTGTTATTACATTTTTTGTTTCAAGGAACATTCTCTTAATATATAATTATCATGAATTTCACCTAGCAATTAAAGGTCATCACAGATTCATGACATAACATAGTTTAAATAACAACCTATGCTCCACAGAATGACTAGTATTAAGAAATGTACTTCAGAAACAAAGAAAATTTCAGGCTTCAAACTTCATATATTTATGTACAACTACCCAAATATTTCAAGGGATATTCTTTGCTTAGCATATTCCTGTGTATGACACTATGCCATAAGATAAACTAGTCATATGCTCAGAAATTCATAGATTCTACTAGTTGTTTATGAATTTGAGAAGTACATGTTTTATGGAGAGAACTTACATTGTTGCATAAGCTGAAGTTTCAAGAAACTCTTCTAATGCCTATAAATATAACCAATGCTCTGTGCCAAAAGATTATATATTATTGGTTTACTATAGTTGGTGTGCTATAAACCTCATAAGCCATAACTTGATTGTTATAATGCTTATTGATCAGGAACTTCAGATATTTGACCAGGAATGTTTATAGATTTCGAATATTACAAACCATTTAACTTCAGCGGATATATAACTTCATTGGTGGACAACTCAGTGTGTGGCCAGTGAAGAATTAGGAACACGGAGCTAGCTAGCTCCCTCTTAAGTGAATTGTATCTACATATACTCAAAATTAATTCACTAATTGTGAACCCTTGATAAGATATCAAGGAAGTTCCAGACCAAATAAAGGACTAAATATTGTTTGTAAATCTTTTGTACATAAATCATTATTTGTGATAACTGTTATTGTAAATTGTATTATTGTTTGTATATTAAAATATATTTGTATTAAAAAACTGTGTGTATCAATCTTGTTAGCAAGTGTCATAAAATGGATACATCTCGACATTTATTTAATTTCTAACTCTAAATTATTACTTAACTCTCAGAGCAATTACCTCTGAAACCACACCTCATGTCAATCCTTCATTCATAAAGTGAAGGTTAAGGTTATAAAAGAGAATTCTCCAACCCAAAAAAAGCATTGCAATGAAGCTTGACATCTCTAGTACTATTGTTAGCAGTACAAGAAACCAGGATTTGAAGTTGACAGAAGTTCATAAGCTTTCAGCTTAACCTAGAAATCAGTGACAGTCTTCATGAGGAAGATGGCTGAAAATAATGTAATTGTAGAAATCCTATTTGATCACATATTTGTCAAGGCTTTTAGTGCTGCTCAAATACTTTTATGTCTTTGGGCTACTTAAATGTGGTCTCAAAAATCAATAGCTGAGCAGAGTGAGGTTCTATGAAGAGTTTTTTCAAGAGGAATAGCCTGATTTTGACCTCACTGTCCTTTGCACAAGCTTGATAAAATGAAAATAAATGTATTGGGCAGTGATACATAGTCATGGTCGTCAGCATAAGCATGATCAATGATTGAAGTAATAGTTCCAAGGACATCACAGGTTCAGAATTATTGATCTGATCTGTAAATAAGTATAACCTTTTACTTGTGTGTGTGTCTATATTATCAGTCTAAATGTAATATGAACTTGTTATATCTGTGTTTTTATTAAGTATTCAGGCTTTAACAGTGTTGGAGACTGTACATTATTCTAATAACCATATATTTTCTCTTATGTATTGACTGATAAAATGAATAGCTGTGTTTGTGTACCTCTCTCCCAGCTGAAAATTATTTATGTAGTTTCTGCTTTTTGACTATTCAAGTGAACAATGCAGAATCTTGATTAAAAGAAAAAATATAGTGTGATAATAAATAGTTGTTTTTCAGACCTTTCACTCTATATGAAACTATGATGATTTCAAGGTTAAACCTAACTCTCATCTACATGATCTCCACAAAATGCTTACATACTGCAAAAATAACAAGTATAAGAACTAACATCATTTCAAAGAAGTTAAATTATTCTTTGTGATATGGAAATTGAACCGTAATATAATTCATACAATACTGTTCCAATGGATAGATAATTAAACAAGAAAAATGTTTGAAAGTTTTGTTTGTACAAGAGCTTATAGTCGACAGCTCCATTAGAAACTGATAAAGTGTTTAATTATTTAACTTACTTATTCCTTTTTGTGGTGTTTTCTTGCTGTTACTAACATAAAGAAAGTATATTATGTTTTTTGTGCTTCATTGTAAAGTCATTCATGTTTATCAGTATTCTTCAGTCACTAGAATTTATACAGAACATCATTAAACAAGTAAAGTAATGAACTCTTCTTTTAGGGATACCTTACCTGAGATTCGTTCAATCTGTATGTACGAGATCGGTCAGTGGATGAAGAAGTTTCACTCCCATTTCTTAGATGATAGCTACCTGAAATATATAGGTTGGACTCTTCATGATAAGGTGAAATTAAAAGATCATACAACTTTGTATTTTAGTAATTTTTAATTTTTTAAATTGTAAACTTGACTATGACTGAACAGGCAATATAAGATAAAATATTTATTAATTACTTTTGAAGTTAGTGTGTAATTTATAATCAGTATTCTTTTAATGCTGTATTTTGTTATTACATTTTTCAATCTTTTCCTTTTGTTTTAACTAAAAGTTAAGCATTTTAGAAAAGCCATGAAATGTGTAACAGCCAATTGAAATTTTGTATTTCTAAAGTGTTTATCTTCCATGATTTGGAATTAGTTAGGCTTGGAACAGAAAATTGGTAAACTTTGGTACATTTTAAAACAGAAAAATATTGTTATAAAAGATATCAATACTTCTGACCACAAGGGAATGAACAATGTGAAGTGTAATGTTTGATTTTGGAACATTGTTAATTACTATTATCATTACTTATTTTAAGTAATAAACTCACTGTTAATTCCTCAAATTAAAATTACAGAATTACCAATGCCTTACAATGAGGTTACTTGTATGGATTGAAAAAACAAAAAAGACTGCAGTAACTGGAATATGTAGTGACATAGTTCCACTGATTGTTTTGTATCCAATTTGTACATTGGAATTTTTATATAACACATCCACATTGTTAAGACTGTACAAGTTTTATACCCATAGCATATGGTTACGAAATAATATAAAAAAATATGAATTATTTACATTTGCATAGTAAAAACTAACAATTCAGACTAATCTATCCAAGAAAAGGAACATTTTTATCATTATGCAATTGTGATGACAGTGACAGGTCAAGTTTGAAAGTTTGGATTCTGATTCTTGTTGTCTAAATTGTTCAATATTTTATGAAGGTGTGGATATTAAAACGGATACTCCATTCTTCGGTGGGCCCAAGAATAGTGCCAAATTTATTGAATACTAAGGCAGAATTGGACAGTAAAGTACAAGAATTTATTGACATGGTTTTCTTCTTGCACTTTTACATGTACATCAGAAAAACCACTAAAAATGAAAAATATAATTTAAGGTGACTTATTTAAAAAAAAAAAATATATATATATATATATATATGACAATTTTTAAATTTGTAGTACAAAGGCATATAAATGTTAGTGCACTTTGAATTCTCTGACAAAACCTTGGTGAATTCAAAGAAAGTCTCTCAAACTTGCATCTTGGAGTACAAATATATTCATTAATGGCTTGGCCTGATAAAGTGGAACTTTGTTTTTATATTGTAGATTTATCAACACTTTTTTATTGCATTATAAGGTCTGTTGAATAATGTGTAGTGTTTAACCTTTTTATGATATAGAAACTAATTAGTCTACCTGCAGGTTAAAATCTTTCACTCAGGTGGCTTTATTTACCTAGAGGTAGCTGTGATTTACCAACTTATCAACAAAACAGGTTAGCTATTAAAAGTATAAGAATTGATGCAATTTGTACCTTGTAGTGATAACCATGGTCTGTAGTACTCTTTTAAGTTCCTTATAGTTAAATCCACTTTGGTTTTTTTTTTCTTTTTAAGATGAAATATTTTAACACAAGTGTCTTCATTTGTGAAAAGGATTACATATCCTGACTGACCTTAACACTTAACTTTTCATGGAAAACTTACAATTTGTGGATGAGACAAATTTCATGGCATTCTTACACGCTGAGTAGCAAATATTTGTTGGGTGTGTGTGTAGATAAGGATAAATCAAATTAGTTTCCTTTGAGGATATTGCATATAAAATTCTGTTCAACAACTACCACTTAGTTTCTAAACATATTACAGATGTCAGTAATTGTCTGCAAAAGTTAAAGTATTAAAAGATGGAGTGAAACAAAAAAAAACAACTAATACTCCTGTTTCTAACTTATGATTTTCTTCAGGTTGGAGATGTGAGACTTAAATGTCTACAGGCACTTCTTCCTTTGTATGGTGCAGAAGAACTGACAACTAAGCTAGAATTGTTCACTAACAAGTTTAAGGTAAAACTTGTTTCATTTCTTCAGATATATAGACACACACACACACAAGTAAGAAAAACTTTTCAACAAAATATATAAATGTAGGGATGGCATTTGCATCAGCCCTGCATAATAGCACAGGCACACAGTGTAGTACAATGTTAACAGACAAAAGTAGGATAAATTAAACTCAGTTGTGCTATGTATATTATTTCTTGCCTGTGCTATTATGTAGGGATGATGTAAATGCCATCCCTACTATCTTTGCTTTTGAAGGATTGATATTAGTCATTCCTACATTTACTTTTTTTTTAAAGTTTTTTCTTTACTTGTTTGCTTGTTTTTTTTAATGCAGAGTTTTAGTAGACATACAGTGAGGTTCCAACTGTAATATTTATTGTTTATATATTATTGGATGGTAATTCCTGTTTCACCCTGTACTTAAGCTTTTTAATGGAACATGAAATTTCTATAAGAAAGCTAACTTCAAGGAGTAAGGATAACATCGTTGACACTAGAATTATGATGTTTTTTTAATTACTACTAGTTATTAAAAATACCTATAAAAGCAGATACTCCATTTGAAAGAATGTCACCTCAGTGAAATGTTGACAACATTGTTTTGGTTTTTGAGTTATTATGTAATAAAAAAAAAGTAGAAGAAAGAAAAACAAGTAAATCAAATTTTTTACTATGATATTTACAGACATTCCAAGAACTTGTGACTCAGTCATTGCATAGATATTGTTATAAGAGGAAACACTGTATAGTATTGTAAAGTTCTGATGATCTATTGAGGAGATATTTAAAATACCATTTCAATGAACAATCTAAACCATCCCTATGTAGGCAGCGCTACTGCCTATCTGATAGTGTTTGAAGAATTCCAAGAAAACACTTGATCAAAATGTGTTATTAAAAGTCAAAGATTTTCAAGAGTAAGCATACTTGGGAATGCATAAACTTTTTAACTAAAACTTAATAATATGAGAAATATATCGTGTAATATTTTGTACTATGCATTATAAAACTTTATATGGTCAACACAAATTTGTTAAGAGATTATTAGAGCTTGCACCACATTTTTAATAGGATCGGATTGTTGCTATGACACTGGACAAAGAATATGATGTTGCTGTGCATGCAGTAAAGTTGGTCATCAGTATTCACAAGTAAGAAAAAATTGCATAAACAATAGAGCATTAAAATTGATAACAGCAGGGAAACAATTTTTACATTTTAATAAATACATTATAATAATAGGTACCAATGTTGTACGTTGTAATATTGCAAGTCAAATACTATTTTATGATCTAGTCCATTTGTTATAGTTAGTTTGACAACATTTTTCGGTGAATGTGATAAATTAAAATAGCATATTTTGACGTATGTCTTATATTCAATAAATGTTTTAACAATTATTTCATTATGCATATAGTTACATTTTCTTAACCTTCAAGCAACATCATACTTAGACAAGTCTATGAAACTGGGAAAGTGAAACTAATTTTGAATGTATTTTGATTCAGGAAAAGTAATAAAATGCAAGTTATATCTTAGGTGCAATACTACTTTTCTTAGATTGTAATTGTATTGTTGTTGGTATTTAACAAAATAGGGGAATTAATTTCCTTCTCAATACATTTTGTGCACTGTTTCAATAATAGAAAATTCATAAATAAATAAAAGCTTATTAGACACAGCATGGATGGTGACATAAAACTAGCTTTATCCAGTCCTTTTAGTGTAGTCATGGTATTTAACTGCAGCAAACGAAAAAGATTATACTTAAATGTAGATGGTGTTTCAGTGTCCATGTAGCATTGTTATTATTATTACTATTCAAGAGTGGAGTTCCAAAAAAAAATTATTATTTTTCACAATTGTTCACAATGTTTAATTCATTTATGGTATTTAAACCCTTGGACGCATCTTGTTTTTGAGTTAGTAGTTGATGGAAGTTTATTTTATTTATTGTCTGCAACTGGTTTGTTGAAAAATTGGTAGGTATCATCGTGAAATCCTGACTGATAAAGATTGTGAGCACGTTTATGAACTGGTCTATTCTTCTCATCGAGCTGTTGCTCAAGCTGCTGGAGAATTTTTGAATGAAAGGTTGTTTCAGCCAGATGAAGAAGCTGTTCTTGGCTTACTTACAAAGAGAGGTAAAAAGAGATCTATTAACACCCCTCTGATCCGAGATTTGGTGCAGTTCTTTATTGAAAGTGAGGTAAGTATATAACTAGAGTTTTTGGAATTTTCCAGAGTTCAGTTGGCAAATGTTAACAGCAACTTTGTTCACTATAAATGTTAGCTACTGAGGAAATTTAAAATTTTACTTCTGTTTTTGATGTATTTTGTTTTATAAGTACTTATCAGTGCACTATTTACATTTAAGCATAAAATGTTCATTTTAAACATTCTTATTCTAGACAACAATTGTATTACTGTTTGTTCTTTAGCACATCTAAAGGTTTATATTTCGTTATGTAAACAGTACAATATAAACATATTGCAGTTTAGACCGTGATCTTCCATTATATCCATGCGTTTCACAGACTTTAATTCTCTTCAAGTTCAAGTAATGAAAATGTTCATAATACTACAATACACACAAACAAGTCTAAAGACCATGTAAACAACACTAACTAGTTTTAAGTATTTTACTTGTCATAAACATCACAACTGTAATTGAATATTAAAAACCTTGTTTAATGATACACCTGACAACTTTAATTTGAAAACATAAAAGATTTAACTCTTTCCATACAGGTACCCTTTTCTGCATGTCACAAGGTTTTGCTGAGTTACATTCAAAATTTACTTAAACTATAAATAAACTTGGCATCAAAACAACATAGTTACTAAATCAAGTTTTAATATTATGCAAGTTTTAAGTTCCTAATTTTAAGGCTGTGTGTGTGTGTGTATATATATGTGTGTG